>NC_056747.1:516003256-516303256 GCF_019279795.1 Protopterus annectens | reverse complement strand
CTTCAGAACCAGCTTGTCTGAAATTATTTGTTGCCAAATAGAAAAACTGAGATTCAGACTTCCTGGAAGAAAAGGGGGCCAGGGGGAGGGGGGTCACAAGGTCTCTTGAAAAGTCATGCAGACTTGTTGGATTGTCCATGGATTTGGGAAGTTAGAGGATTCTTTTTTGGAGCCCCCTTGCCATTTCTTCTTAAACATCTGCTTACCTGCATTTTACTGACTGTTTAGTTTGTATTTTGCCAAAATTGTAAGAGTTAGAGAATCCCTTATAAAATTTGGAAAAGGAGGGCTTAAAATTCTTAAGAGATTCCCTGGATCAGCTTACCCTTTTCATTACACCTTTTGATCACACCTGCAGCATAGGGGTGAAAAACTAAATCTCTATCCAAAGAGGAATTTAAAATCTCATTTTTAACATAATTTTGGTGGTTCTGAGAATGCAGCCATGAAAATCTTCTCAAAACAGCATTAGTGGCCACAGAAGAAGTGTCAACAGAGTCATATGCACACTGTAAACAACGAGTGCTGACTTGTGCTATAGAAGAAATTATAATATTTAAAGCAGATTTGCCTTCACAAGAAAAACTGCAGATAAAACATTCCTCATACTTTCACAATTAGCCTGAGCAAACTTTAACATATGAGCCTAACCATTCAAAATTTGGAAAATCAGTGCTGTAGAAGTATACATTTTGTTTACCCATACTTATTAACAATTTTCCCATCTTTATCAGAAAGAGTAGGATTGGAATTAACTAAGTGTTTAGCAGCAGTGGGATCAACTAAAGCTATACCTTCTAACTTAATGTTTGGTAATAGTGTGTATAAACCTAAAATACTCAGGAACTTTATATATTGTATCTGCTTTTTTAGGGGCAGTTGGTTGACTATCAGGAAAATTGAAGGCAGTAACATACACATCCCTTAAAGCAGACAGAACAGTAGGGATGGATATAGGTTCTGGAAAATCTTTCTGTAACAATGCATACTATTTTCAAAGGGACTGAAAAATCTCAGTGTTCTCCCACTGAAAACACTGGCACATTCTAGCAACAGTCTCACAGAAAGATAAACTCCCACTGACAGAATCAGAAACTGAGCTCTCCTCTGAGTCTGAATCAGAAATCTGAGGTGAAAACCCTGTATCTGTCCCTTTATCTTCCTTTTCAAATTCAGAATCTTGAATCACTTCAGGAAAAGAGGTATCCCTCTTTCTTTTTCTAGAAAATACTTTACAAGAAGGACCAGTAGCCAGATTTAAACCCTGGGCCATACCAGGTAAACTAATGTTTAAGGAAATTTGAGGAGTAGACACATGCCTAGTTATCTTTTTGTTTTTGACAGGAAAACTGGGGCTAAACATGATACTAATGGCAGCAGCAGTTTCCCCAAGGATGGGCACATCATTCTGACAAAACATAGAGGCCTTCCCTGTTCCCTCCCCCAGGACCGACAAGAGTGGCTCTTCCTTGCCCACTAAGGGGATCCATACAGCTGCAGAGGATGTGGCTAACCCCCAGCCATGGTAGCTGTAGGTGCTACACCAGAGGGTTCCATGGCAAAAGATGGGTAATCTGATGGGCAAAAATGGCCACAGCAGTGTCTCCCACCTGTAGCTGAGGCAAATTGCTAGTGAAATGTAACGACAAAGGCTGTTTGGTTAACTTTTTCTTTTTGTAGCTGGAAGAAGGACCAATGATGAGACTGGTATTTTGTTCAATGGTGAAGCCAAAAAGGTGCCTTTTTCCAGGGGAAGACAAGCAGCAAATGCCAGTAAAAACTACAAGTCTTTAAAAGTCACTTTTTTCACAGAAAAAACACAATAAAAAGCAATTTAAGACACTTTGCCAACCTTCCCAAAAAGTAAAATAAACACAATTTCTCCACAGAAACGAATGATTATACACTACTGTGGCAATCCATTAAAACACTAAACTCCTAGCTTTAAAATAACTTTCTTGAAGATGAAAGTGATAAGACACAAACAATATTTACAAAATGGAAGATTTTTCCCATAGGGAACTTATCTGCCCAGCAAGAAACAGCACCAAGCCAACCATCAATCCTCAAAAGCCTTAGAGCAGCATATTCTTTGGTGACAGTAAAACTCTGAAGAGCTCAGCACCCATACTTGTCTTTTAGTCAGCTCATTTCATGCAGCCTGATAGTTTAGGCATGTGGAAGGTGCCCTGAGGCTTTGGAAGCTGGTCGTCTCTTATGTCTTGGTATGATATAACCCTACTCTGCCATCTGCATCTGAGCAAGCTGAGGCTTACAACAAAAGATAAGACCATTATTGCTTGTACGTCTGCATTTGCTAACTGTTAGCACTGTTTCTGCTGATTATTTCTGCATTTTGTACTGTAGCCTTTGCCTGCTTTTCAACAACTGCATTTATTCCTGTGTTCTGGGCACTTGTACTGTATAGCACAGACTAGCTACAGATTCTGCTGTGTCTAGTTCTGTTTGTATTTGAATTGAGCACTAATTCCCAGCAAACATTTTCTGGAGAGGGCCCTCTGCACCCTTGTGGCAGGAGGTGTGCGGCTAGAGACACATCCATTGAAGCTCGTTGGACTAGGACTCTGTTCTGAGCTTTTGATTGGTTATTTTGCCCACCAGTAAACCAGTAAGGTTCCTATCGCACACCAACACAAAGCTCTGATTACTGTTTGCTGGGTATAGGAACAGTAAATTTTCCCTTAGCTGTAGTCTGTTTTCCAGTGGGGACACTTTCAGTCTACAGATCAGTACAGCCTCTGAGCTACCCTGTCTAGATTTTTTCATCTATTAGCGGTAGTCTGTTTTCCAGTGGGGACGTTTTTGGTCTACAAACTAATAAAGCCTCTGAGCCACCCTCTCTAGATCTTTTTATCTACACTAGTGGACTACCCTAAAACAAGAACCCCATCAGGCCATTTCAGGTCAATCCCTGTTACCAACCACACTTTTTACCTAGCACTATGGAAGGGGACATTACCCCACCATTTCTCCAGTCCACCTGGTTGAATTAGGCATCTTGAGGCAATGTAGCAAATTGTTTCATGTACACTGACAGCCTACTTCTTTTATGGTACCCAAACTCAACATGCAAGAGGTGCATCTACATAAAAAACATAGAATCAACACTCCCTCACTCACCAGTCAGTATACCTGATCACAAGGAGGTTGTCAGCACTCACATACCACCTCCCGCACCCACCATGCAACCAATACATAACCCCACATATGTGGAGGTCCCCTCTAAAAACCTACCCAAAGCACAGCGACCTCCCAAACACAAGCACACCACACATAGCTTACGTGTAGATAAACACAGTACACATAAAAACACACATGCAGGTAAGCCATTAAGGCATAACACAAAATCAAATGTACTAGTCATTGGTGACTCTATCATGAGACACACTGATGTGCCACTCAGCAGGCCTGATAAGTAGAAGATCAAAGTTAGCGGTCTGTCTGGTGCCAGGATCTGGAACATCGCACATGCAATCAAATCTCTCAGCAGCAAGTACTGTTATGACTCTGTCATGGTACATGTTGGTGTGAACAACTTGAGATGTACCTGCCTGGACTACATGAAGACAGACATGACTGAGCTCCTGGATTATGTGCCCCAGGTGGTTTACTATTAAAAATCTGAATCAGCTTCAGTCAACCATTCAGAATGTCGACCTGAAATGCTGACTTCAGAATTTTGAAACAGCAACCAACATGAAAATGAATACATCGGCATCCGTAGTTCGATGTATTCAACATATCAGGAGATGACGTCACTCTGATGCACATTAATCTACTGTTACACTCTACAGTCAATGGTACATTAATGCTACTATTTAAATATACCAATTCCGAGATCACACTGCAGTGAGGAAATGGGCTAATTCCCTATTCCTAACTGAACCGTGATCTCCATGCACAATGTCAAACCCAAATAGTCGAACTACACTACCCGTTTACTGTAGTGTAGTCAATACATTTTGGTTTGACATTCTGCCAACTTGAAAACTGCCATTTTTCACTTTAAGTTTTCAGTTAAGCAAAGTGAAAGCAACACAACATCAAATGCAGAATCCCAAATGATTTTACTTCAACCAGCTAGAAAATGTATATACTATTGTATTACTTCTATAAATATATCCATCCATCCATCCATTACAGACAACTTCATTAAACAATCCATCCTGGGAAGAGAGTCCATGCTGTCACATGGGGTCCCACCCAAACCCGACAGTAAGTATGTGACTGTGGTGTGAATGATGACAGGTTGACAGGGAACTGTGTAAGGCTGCATGCGCACAAAGGGCAGTAAATAATGATGAGAAGCTTGGTACAAGCATAAATCTGAGACCCCTACAGGAAAAAAATGCACACCCATGATTGTAGTTTCCACCAAGACAAATAAAAGCATGAGGTGCCTCATGTCTGGGCTCTAGACGATGGTGTAGTCTCAACCTAAAAGTCCTCTTCAACCAAGGCTGACCAAGAAAGTCTCAGTCCCCACTACTCCCAATCCATGACCAGATAATCACAAGGGCTGCTGTCCACACTAATGGTGGGAGGGGGGTTTCATCCTCCCTACAGAGGGAGCTGGGGGTGGACCTCTCCAAGGTCTCAAACTTTCCAAAGAAGTGGGGAACCAGAAGATAATTGAGTCTCCAGTAATCAAGGATTATCTTCATCCCTGAGAAGCCCAGGAGTGTGTAAGAACTGCAAACTTACCTCTAGAAAAATGTGTGCGTGTGGGTGGTGGGAATAGTCCTCACAGCAAATCCTGAGGCATCTAAAATCTGGCCCATTCACAAAGGAAAGAGTGGGACCCTCCTGTCAAGCTGCAAAGATCCTTTTTCTGCTTTCTGTGATTACCTATGATTACTAGAAAGAAAAAGGAAGAAAACAGTGTTTTTTGTCTAATGCACAAAAAGGACTGGAGATGCAGGAACCTTTTGTTTATGATAGCAATGCCTGATGTCCAAACTGAGAACTGCAAAAGAGAACTGGGGCACATGGGGAATAAGCATGCTTATGCATTTAGCATATGATATCGTGGCATTCATGAACAAAGTCACATGGTCAGTCCTGGGTATGGGAACTGCAAAAACATGCTGACTGGTGGAAAGGGGATTGCCCAACCAAGGGCCACAAAGGACCGCCATTAAAGTTAAACCTAATGTGTTAAATTCAGTGTTTTACTAACAGCCATTTGATTTGCATATTTTTCTTTTTAGGTGATTGTTAAGCACACACAATCATCACTATATTATCATGACGTGCTTAGCAGTATGCACAGCATGCATAATTCTAAACACATCATGACATAGTGACAGAATAACTCAAAAATCAGTTGCTAACTGGAAAATTGTTGTGCTGTTCTCATATCATCTTATTATAGATTTAATGAAGAATCTTTTCATCAGGTAGTATAATGTAGAAGCACAGCTCTGCAAGAAACATGCCATGCAGAATTCAGTGAATTATAATATTGTTCCAGCAGCAGAGCAAAAAGCTGTCCTGTAAGGTCAGAACATCTAAATTAGTAGAGATACACCATGAGGCCAGTAGCAGTACAAGCAACACACATTACGTAGTGGTACTGTCCCATGCAGTGTGAAGAGTGACACAAACAGCACACTCCTCATCCAGCTCATTTATGTTTCGTCCATGAGTCAGATGTAGTTGCCACTCAGCATGTAGACAGAAACATTGACAACTATCTCCTCACTATCTTTGCTGAGGGCCTCTACACCTCAAAAACTGCACACCCCTCACTCTTTGAGCTGTGCAGTCCTTGTTACACAAAGTCAGTTTAGATATATCCATGTTGCCCATCCCATGCTGTGTAATCCCCAGCTATACCAGAAAGATTGAAGCATTCTCCATTTCCCAGCCTAGGTCAGTCCCTGGCAAAGATGCAGTCACTATAAGCCACAACCCACCTACAGTCCCATCCCTTGCACTTAGATACAGCTTCATCTCTTTGCACCCATGTCAATGTTCATTTCTCAGCACATGCAGTTATCTGAAATTCCCTCATGCCCCAAACAATTCAGTCCCCTTGATATCATAACCAGCATATACACTACATCCCTACTTAAAGTCCTGTCCTCTCCATGGATATAATGCAAAAGATCGTTAAATAACTTATTTGCACAGGGCATACCCTTATATAAATGAACACTTAGCAAATGAAAGCTAATTTTAATAAAGAGGGCCACTAGAAAGATCCTACTAACATGAACCTTGCAAATCCTTTGGTAATTTCCAATTCATTGCCTATTTGAAAGGACAGCAGTTGGATTACAGCTACCATATCAGTCTCTCTATGGCATAATCTGACAACACATCTACTATCAACTATAGCCTGTATTTCTGCAGCTTACAAGAATCTGATTTACATTTTTACGCTAATATCTTTGGCATGCCTCTCCACACCACTTACTTTTGTCTCTATGAACTGTCCACATCATCAGCAAGGGTGATAATTTGCATACTTTTCTACTTGAAATCTATGTAACAACAGCTAGCAAAAAGGGTCTGGCATTGTGAGGTCTGGAGAAGCTGTGCTACTGACATACAATATGCTTTTTTTTTATGTTATGCATGACACACCTAGCTAATTTTGCTCACCTCAGGGCCAGGGAAGGTGATGGCTAGGAGGGAAAATGTTACCACAGATGGATGCATTTTTCCAAGATATATCTTTATGGTAAGAAGTGGTCCATCTCTGGTAACAAGCAGGATGAAATGTTAAGCTAATATACCAGGGTGGTCCCATGCAAGAAAACATTGCTATGACAATAGTAACACTGAAGGATGATCCGGCAGTGAAACTGGTATCCAATTTACAGCGACTAATGAGGATGTTGTGGTTATTGTGCAAATATTCAAGATGCATTCTGGAGGAATGTGAAAATGGTCACTGTTATAGTGGAATGGGCTATGGGGAGCACTGGGAAACAATTTTCCTCCCCTAACATAGCAGTATATAATGCAATCTGATAACCAATTATAAAAAGTCAATTTGGATGGGTCTATGTCAAAAGATCGAATAGACAGATTGTTAAAACCCATATGGTTAAGACCATATGATCGACAATTCAGTCCGTCAAAAAAAATTCAAAGCCAAACAACACCCGTATACAGCAAAAACAATGGTTTTGCAGGCAGGCAAGCCCCCCCCCCCGCACCCCCCCCTTTTAATTATATATTCCAGCTCTGAGATTGCACTGCAGTGGAAAAAAGAGCAAAGTTCCTGATTCCTACTGTAACATGATCTCAGTCAGAACAGTTTGATGGACTGAAATGTCAATCATATGGTTTTGACCATATGGGTTTTGACAATTTGCCTGTTCGATCTTTTGAGACAGACCCAGTTTGAACACCTACAATTTCCTTCTTTTTGGAGGTATGGGAAAATAGAAACTGGTCATTATTCCTGAAGTCTTGTATTTTGTTTAAGCAGAATCTCAGCATCCTGTGGATATCCATGCAATAAGAGAGGACTCTACTTGTTTGTATATGAGGAAAGGAAAAATCAATGAGCTTAAATGACTGTACCAGGCTTTTTCCAGTGCCACTTTGAGAATAAATGATAGGTTTGTCTAAAGTTCTACCCATTGTTTGCAGAAAATATAACTCAGAAATTCTCCTGGCTGACATAAATTCCAACAGCAACAGTGTTTTTCAAGAGAAGTACCTGAATCCTGCTTTCACTTATAGTTCAGAGAGTGACATAGTACAAATCACTAAATTGAAATAAAGATCCCAAGTTGACACCAGGTCTCTGAATGGGGATCTTAAATAGAGTGTGCTGATAACAAATAATTTATTCACTTGACCATGGGAAGGGATGGGCCTGGGAACCTGTGTGAAAATTAGAAATTGCTGCTAAATTTATATTTACAGTAAAATAGTTGGGGCCCTTGTCAAAACATTTTGCAATGCATTGCAGAACTTTTTCCAGTGGGGTTGACTACAGATTCAGACTATTCCAGGGAGCCTAATTAGTGAAGCACTTCAATAAGGGTTGGGCCTTGAGCTAGCAACCTGAGCCTGCAAAACCCGTAACCGCTACAGAAAAAAGGAGAGCTGAATGGTGCTCATTGCCCGATGTGCCACATGGTGTGAGAATGTGAGACAGAGAGAGAGAGCAGGGATCTCAGCATAAATGTCTCTGTGGCATCACATGAATTACACATGTCAAATATCTTTACACCCAGAGGCATGTTTCCACTAATCCAGACTAGGAGTATAAGAATTCTTCCTGGGTGGATTGTTGAACAATGGCCTTGTCTTCAAGAAGAAAATCTGGAGACCTTGGTGTCCAGAGTATAACCTATGAATGTTATGCACTGCATGAGTTGGAACTGGGATACGGGAAAATAACATGCAATGCCTAGGAAATCAAACAGTTTGGTCAGTGAGTCAGTATGCTGTAAGAGTTCTTTTCAGGTTGTGGCAGCAAGGAGCTAATTATCTAGGTAAGGGAAGATTTTGGTCCTTAGGATTTGCTAGTATGCTGACTCTACTATAATACAGTTGCTGAACATCATAGGGCTATGTTCAGACTGAAGGTTAGAGTTCAGAATTGGTAGTAACTGGTTCCCATCCAGAAGTGCAAGCACCTCTCGGACTCCTTAGCAATGGCGATATTTATACGTTTATAGTTATATAAAGGAGTTTTTATAATCTGAAAAGCACATCTAGTCAAATGGTGCACAGAGACTATTCAGAATACAATATAGTCATTAAAGCCATTGAGATACAGTAAGTCCAATGATCCTTTAATTTATTTGACAATAAATGAATCTTGAAGAGAAGCCTAGTGGACTACACCTCTGGTTTTTGTTCTTGGGGTCCATCTCATAACCTCTCCACCACATAGAGCATTCCATCTGAGATTTCTCACTGGAAATACATCATGTGGGTAAGACAGTTCAATGTTCTTGAGGACAAACACAAGCTTCCCAAATCTATCTGTTATCCTGAAATTCTTGTCTGGTGGGTAGATAGCATGGCTTTGAGGAGGGTGGAGTCCCTTTCAGAACTGCTGGAGAAACAAGTGGATTTCCTACAAGACTGCTAATCCTTGCGAAGACAGAAAATATTGTTTGACTTTTTAGGAAATGGGGCTTCCATGTTGGTGGCATCCTAGGCCACCTTGGTGACATCCTTTAAGATGTCTTCAAAGAGTGGAACAATCCAGTGGAAATGAGGGCCATATTTATAAGCCAGCTGCAGCCTCTTCCAATGAGATGAGATGGGATGAGGTCTATGAGCTACTCTCCTATCTCCTGCATGAGGTGAAGGAATTTATAAAATTTTGATTCATCTGGAGATGGCCTTAGAAAGCCATACCATTTGTCATCATCCAGATCTGTTATAGGAGACCCTATAGCAGAGTCAATATACTTTGTTTTCTGGGAGGGCTTATGCAGTCTATTGGGGAAGGGCTCTGAAGACTTTGATAATGAAGAAGGACTTTTCCTAACTTTGTGGAGCAAGGAGGGTTGCAATAATTTCTTGGGTAAAGCCAGTGGCATAAGCTATATATTTCCTGCATATCCACTGGTTGTAATACTGCCTGACTGGGTCTGCAAAATAATTTTAACAGAAGAAGCTGTTTTGTGGACACTGGCATGAAGTGCACCAGTACTGGATGCACCATGTTCATCTGCTGATGTTGTTCAAAAGAAGCTGATATAAGGGAACAAATAATGATGTTTGCTCCAAAATCATCAGACCTGGCTCAAAGTATGCTGCAGTCAGTGCTGAGATGGTTGCTGGGCACTGATGCCTGGTAATTTGCAAATGCCAACACTGAAGGCAGAGCACTGAGTATTGCACTAGATATGGATGCTTCACTGGTCAGCTTGATGTTATGTACCAGTTATATGGTGTATCAGTACCAGTCCAGTATGGTGCAGAAACAACAACAACAGGTCATTAACATAGGTGCCAACCACAGCACCAAAAGTGATGGTATCAGAGTAGTAGAGCTGTGGCCAGCATGTCAAAGGGACAGACTTACAAAGGGAATAAGCATGATAACAACAACTTTCATAAATGTACACAGTTTCCCTTAGCCAGAAGGAAGGGAGGTCTAGTCATCTCCATCTGAAATATAAGTTTACAATAGTCTGTACAAATTTTCTGGGATCAAAGTCTGGAGGGAGGGTGGTTTGCATCAATGCTTGCTACTGTGACTGAGGAGAGTTTAGATACCTCAGTACTGACTTTATCAAGGACATTGTTTCTGGCATTTCTTGAAATAGCAAGGCAGGAGGCTATATTTAAGCTTCCATGGTATTAGGAGACAGTGATAGGACAGACTTCAGGAAAATGACCCACTCTGATTCTTTTGATAGGTTGGTATCAGTAAAAGAAATGGCTTGATGCTGAGGTTCCAAATTCACAGTCAGACATATCTCATGGCTCAAGTCTTGCCTCTGCTAGGGCCTGTTTCATAAGGAAGGTCTTGAGTTTCTTTTAAGGCAATTGTGAGTTACTTGGCTAAGCCCTGAAAAATGGAGCATTCAGTGGTATTGTACTCCTCACCTAGACAGTAAGCATAATGGATGTGCCTTCATTAAGTTAATGGCCCAGTTGCAAACACACTGTTTTGGGCATGGTAATGGGGAGTAACAGGTCAGGAGACCACATGCTAACAGGGAGATAATGAGATGGAGGTGGCCTGAGACTAACAAAAGCCTTAAAATGGAGGAAAAAGTACAGAAGCAACGGTCTTACCTGTAAGCCTTGTAGCAGACGCATTCCACAGCAAAAAACACAACAGGGATGCTAAGTTGACAAAAAAGTAACAACTAGCACTGAACAGCAGCCTAAGGCATGCCTTTGGGTCCAAACGCTTATGCAGCAATGAAGATGGAGATATCTGCAAGAAGAAAAACATGATGGGATCTGGGGTGGGATCTGACAGACTGAAAAGTTCTAAGTGCCAAATGGGCTTAATGCTTGCAGTATAAATCCTAAATGATTCTGAAAATGACTCACTTTTTATCAGATCTTAAAATTATGAAATAACGATTAAATCTGCAAATTTTGCAGTTTAATAAAATATATAAAAATCATTACAAATATGGTACTTTCAGGATTTAAGACAAGATGACTAAGAATCCACATTCCAAGGGCCAGTTTGAATGGCTCCCCTACACATGCTTGAGGTGAAACTGCTCAAGCGTCAGTAGCACGCAGAAAAAAAAAATGAAAGACATAAAGCCAAACATGTTTTCGAAAGGAAATCATTGCTGGTGTTGTTTCTAAGTGTGCGCCAAAATGATTCACTTGTTTTGGGAGGTTTCTCCCTTCTTTGAGTTGGTGTGACCATGGAGTTGATATATATAAATTTGAGGGGTGTTGGAGGGAATGCCCCCTCATCGGAGGGGGGGGGGGGTGAGGAGGCAATAATTAGCAATTTTTTTTTTTTGCCCTTCTGAGTTTCAGGCATTTGTTTATCATTCTTTCAATTCTTCCACTTTCAGGAAGTCATTGTTTCATAGTAAGACCATTTGCACTTTATTTGTACCAAAGAACTTAAACTAATTGAATATGAAGAAAGTAAATGTAAACCTAATTTGAAACTACAGTTGTGGTTTATTAATGTGTGTGGGTATTTAATGCTAAAACAAGTTAATTTTAGTTGTTTTCAAGTTCATTCTTGATGACTTCTGTCTTGCTAAGATGAGAATTCAATAACATAAAACAAATCTGTGTATCTGCATTATTTTTTTAACCAATAGATGCAATAAGATAGGATTTGTATTCTTTAAATGTTTATTTTAAAAATATATAGTTATGCATGTCCATTAAAAAAAATACATATGTATTTAGCTATACTGCAGTAAGACATACTGACAAACTTCCTTATCTAGTAGAGTAAGCTGTTATCTTTAATAAACAGCATGATTTCAAAAGATATTGTAGATGGCAATCTGCTCTTTCTGCTTACAGAACATATTTCATGCAATCTAAGTATAGAAAATTTGCTAATGTTCTTTTTAGACAGCAGAAATATGATCTGTGAATTATCAGTTTATTTGGTATGCTACACTATACACAACCACATAATTCCTTTCAATATGTTACATTGAGTGCTTCACCCCCACACCAACAAAGTAGGAAATCTGCCACACACCCCAGTAACCTATATATATACTAATTCCATAGTCTCAAAACTGGTAACCTAAATGCTGTAGTTAATTAACACATGTTGGCTATAGCAGACTTCTATGAATTGGCTGTCAGCAAAAAAGAATAGCTCCTACAATTGTCAAAAAATGAAGCATCAGAACTACAAATTGAAGCCATATAGATGCATGCATTTATATCTATGAAATGTGCACTGTTTAATATTTTTGCCAGCACTGGGTAGCCATCCGTTAGTGGACTACATACATAATTCTTGAAACTCTGAAAATGATTTACAAGATATTCAAAAGAATCTTCAGTTACAATTCTGGAACTGATTTATAATTAATTTAAACCAGTCACTTAAATTTTGACAAAGTGCAGTATTGGCTTAAAGAAAAACTCCACACAAATGTCATTTTTTTTGTTCCAAAAAGTATTTTTCCCTCCCTAAAATCCAACATCAAGCATGCTGCATGCCATATACAGAAACTATTTAATTATTCAGTTTGTTACATGCCTGAATTTGTTTCTGTTTGCCTTTTTGTAAAATCTCATTTTCTTTCCTATGTTTGTCACGTTATCTGTTACAGCATGAAGGCTATGAGGGGCATAGTAATAGGTTAGGTCATTAATTTCAATTACAGAGCCATTAAGAAAACAACAGCTCTTAAACCACTGGTATTTAAATGTGTCTTATCAATCACATACTGCCAGCATCATACCTCAAATAAATGGTGCAGCCTGGAACCACAGTTAGGAATATGAAAAAAATTAAAGTTTTCAAGCATAGTTCTTAGATGCAAATGAACACGAAAACTCTTGTCACACATTATTTTAATTTTCTTTAATTACAAATTATTTGTCTTTTCTTTTTTTATTTATTTATGTATTACTTTTGTTGACCAAGATAGTATGAATGAACTGTGGTAGCACTTTTTCAGCAGTGGCCCAGGGAAAACATCTCCAGTAAAAATAGGCAATTTAACCAAAAAAGAAAATGTAAAAGCTTAAAGTTACAATATGGACATACATTAACTGATATTATTACTATTTAAATCTAAAGAGAGAGACACAAAGAAAGAAATATTTTCATCTTATTCTCCTGATTTTCAGTCTGTATTTGATGTTGCATTTTTTTCTATGCTGTACTTTGTGTACAAATGTTTGTATTGTATAAAGTATTTAGTTGAGACAAGTTGGGGGAGGGATGATCGCATCAGAGACACTAATCACTAATTCTAGTTTAGTGCTTTAAAAAAAACTAAAAGTCTGAATACAAAACAAATCAGGTCAGCTCAAGTAACACCTATTAATCACAGAGGTCAGAATCAGAATTCTCACACTTGAACACTTAACTATAGTTATTAGCTTGAAGACAGCAACTAACTCCATTACTTTTTTATGCCTGCCATTTAAGTGTTACTTACAATTTTGTAATAGAGATGACCACCAACAAAAATCAAAATAAGCAAAGTAATGAGAAATACTTGTTGATACTGACAGTCAAAAGTAGGCAGCCAGAGTACTGCTGCAAGCTGGTGGAGGGAGAAAGAGAGAACTACAACAAATTATCCCTGTATACGGTTTTCCCTCTGTCCCTATAAAATAACATCAGGAAAGCAAAAATGTTTACTGTAAAACTAAATCATGCAGCATGGCCTCAACTGGTAGATGGACGGCTGACAAAGCAGTGCAGAATAAGGGGAAGGGGGTGCTGCACTCCTGAGTGTGTGTTGTTCTTTGGATGGTTCCATCTGCTTGAGCAGGTGGTACTCTCTAATATCTCACAGCACCTATCCAAAAGAGTAGGCAAAGTTCCCCACAGCCCTGGCCATATTTCCCATAGTAGTATAAAATATCACCTTGGGTCTCCTCAGAAAAGACGCCACTAGCCTAGTGAGACAAACACAGACAACACAGGGTTAATATAATAACTAACTAAATAAATAAACAAAGTAAATGGCAGCCCCCTTATATGCTATTCTGGGTTATAACAAATTAGAAAATAATAACTACTTTCACTGATACAGACACATTAGTAATGTAGGAAAGTTCAAGGTATGTAGAAGAATTTTTTTCAGTTTTTGAGCGCAGTTCTCCTTTAATAGCTTTGATTTAATTCTGAATTCAATTAAGTATAAAACATTGTATTTCCAAATAGCTGTCTAATATCAGATTTTAAAATTAATCTTTTTAAGATTTTATTCATTCTAAATGTATACTTACTTGTCATTTAATGGACATACAAAGTATACATGTTCAGATTGTATCAAATACTAGGAAGATACTCATGCCTGAAAAACATTTTACTGAAGAATTCAGTGATAAGGCTGTATATGCAAAGCTCTTGCTTAAGTTAGTAGTTGGTCTCATTTTATTTTCACATTTAAGTGGTTAATTAGTGAATAGAGTACAAATGGCATATAATGGGGCAGCTACATTTGCTCAAGGTACAGTTTTAATTTTCAGTTTTGCATTAAAACTACCAACTAGGCTGGCTTGAAGTGCAATGCTTTTACCATAAAAATATAAAACACATAATGGGTAAAAGTACAATAAAAATGAATTTGTGTCAAATTTGTTTTGCTCATAAATTGTTTTTATATTAGGAAACGTTCATCATATGCTTAACCAATATTTTCCATTGAGTAAACTACGATCTTCATCTGGTTTGCATCTTGAAGTATTACAGAAATACAACAAGATATACGGGTCAGACTTAATATGCTATGCATCATCTTTGGAAAATTTCTTACTGCATTATATAAGAGCTGAACAATTGTTTCTTAATGTTTAAGAACAGCTCTAAATAACAGCATCCAATGGATAAGAATTAGCAATTGTGCAGCTATATAACTATCAATATTAAATGGAATATAATTGACTACAACTCTGATCTGAGATGTATAACAATATGTATCCTGGTGTTTTTTGGCTTATTTATACTGGTTATTGCTTCTAGCAATTTATATATAGCACTTTTTACTGCCTGCTGCATACTTTTTACTGTATTTTATTGCTATTTTCTGTACTTGTTAAGCACCTATTTGTTTGTTCTGATTTCCTGCCAAGAGGTGTATCCTATAACTGATTTGTCTGCAGTTAAAAGCATTCTGTAGAGTCTCCTTGCTCCTTTATCTGTTTAAAAACTTTCATTTTGTGGCTCACTGCTGTGATAAACATTTCTGTAGTGTTTACTGTCTAAAAGAGTGTAGGCTACTAGCTTTGGTATTGTCCCAGTTCAGATTTGCTGTCTTTGGGCCTGTTTGTTTTTGCAGTAGGGTTACCACCTGCCCCACTTTGTGAGGGACAGTCCCTCTTTGGGTAGTTGTGTCCTGCTAAAAAAAAATTGAAAAAATGGCAAATATCCTGAGATTTTTAGGACAAAAAAATGTCCTATATTTTCTTTAATAGTTGCATAAAACAGTTATTTTCTATCTGAAACACCTAAAATGTTATAAGAAACAGAATAAGCAACTAAAACACTACAAGAATAAGCTTTTATTTAGGGAAAAAAAGTGAAGTTCTGTCCTTTGTACTGGCCGTGGGTATGTTTTGCCCTGCAAAATCTGATGTTTCTACAAAAAGTGTCCCACTTTGGGCATTTAAAAAGGTGGCAACCCTATTTTGCAGTGATTGTTCTGAGCACATGACCAGGCCATCTTGAATTAGCAGAAGCCTTTCTTTACCTTCGTGGTAGGATTGTGTTGACTGGCTGCTGACTAGTGGGGGTTGGGTGGTCTAGGGCTTGGAGTAAGCACTCATTGGGTCTTTTGAGCTTTGTTTAAAAAAGTTGTCTAAGGTTGTATCTTCTGGTATTTAAGCCCTAACTTTGAGAGGATTTCTGTCTATACACACTAAGCCGAGTGGAGGAGGGGCATTGACTACAACTCTTATCTGAGATATATAACAATAAGTATCCTTTTTTTGGCTTATTTATACTGGTTATTGCTACTAGCAATTTATATATAGCACTTTTTACTGCCTGCTGCATACTTTTTACTATATTTTATTGCTATTTTCTGTACTTGTTAAGCACTTATTTGTTTGTTCTGATTTCCCACTAAGGAGTGTATCATATAACTGATTTGTTTGCAGTTAAAAGCAATCTGTAGAGTCTTCTTGCTCCTTTATCTGTTTAAAAACTTTCATTTTGTGGCTCACTGCTGTGATAAACATTTCTGTAGTGTTTACTGTCTAACAGACTGTAGGCCACTAGCTTTAGTATTGTTCCCCATCCTCCCTTCCTGTTGGTGTCTTGCTGTTATACTTGGTGGCTTTGAAGTTGCCCACCCCTACTATAAATTTGATTTGGGACACTCCTCCCAGTCTAGTGTCATTAGCTCATTCTACCTAATACAATCTGAGAAGGCCAACCCACTTAGTTTTTTTTTCCTTCTGTTTCTTCTTTCTCCCTTTCTTACAAAAACAAATTGTCTGAATCTCCTTGTGTTCTGACTGTGCTTCGCAAACATTTTAGAAATATAGAGTATATTTTAGTGCATTTATTAAAACTGTATTGCCTTAATACTGCTACAACTCAAGTGCTCTAGGTTTCACTGCATCTGAATTGTTTTAGTGTGTTTTAGCTGCTTTTCTGTATATGTAGACTAGCTACTTATTCTACTGTATTACTGCCTCTTAAATCGTTTTTCAGTTGTGCACATGCCTTGCTTCACTCAAAAAGTTTTAAATTGCTAATTTTGTAGAGTTATAATTGCATTTACTGTTTAGGGCTACACACTCAAGTGCGTTAGACTTTTCTGTGTTTATTTACTGTATTATTGCATTGTTTAGCCGATTATAACCAAAACAAAAAAAATACTATCTTGTTTGCTCGTTTCCCACCTTTTCTAGCTAGTATAGTCCAGATCCCAGGCTTTGCTGGTTTCATGACTTTATTTTCTGTGTTCAGAGCTATCCAGACCTTGCTGTGGTAGAGGGAAGTCCTACTGCTTATCAGTGGGAGTGGTGAGAATGTACTGCCTAACACTAGAGGAGTGGTTTCCAGTTCTGAAATTGTAATTTTATTAGCCATTTTGGGCTGATTTCTATCCTTTTCAACTTTCTGGCTTAAAAACGTGTGTGTTTGCACATTTAGCACAGCGGGGCTACGGTTAAACTATTCCAGGTGCCAGAAGTTCTGCTCTTCAAATTTTCCCTTAGAACTAGCTGGTTTCTCAATAGTAGCACTAAAATCTGAACCCCTGTGACTAGCACTTGCTCTAGAACCTGCTGGAAAGCACTAGGAAGCATTAAACTGATACAAGCACTCAACTCTCCTTGTTAATAAGGAGAAATTAATCGTAGGCACTAAACTGCCTATAATTGCAAAGTACCTTGCAAAGGTAAGGGAAAACAGCTCTTGTACTTTACAAAAAAAACACCTAAACAGGCATGTCCAAGGGTCAGTTTGCGGTTATTTCTCCTGTCCACCTGGTGAATCTGGGCATAATGGGGCAATGCAGCAACTGCCTCATTTACACAGACAACCCTATCCTCCTACCACCCAACACTACAACCTGTGAGAGATGCATTTACATAGCCAAACAGGAAGCAAAGCTCTCTCTAGCCAAAATTGTGCTAGACAGTCAAGAGGAGAAGGTTAACAGCTGTACTACACCTCAAGCAACACATAGCCCTTCAAAACACACATTATCAACACCCACACATAGCTACACTAAACCTACATATGCAGAGGCCCTTAACATTAACATGCCCAAGCAACAAGGACCTCCAAAGCTGAAACGCAAACAAACACCAGTCACAACCAAAGTGATACATAGCTCACAACACCAGTGTGCCACCCAACAACAGCACTTAAGGCAAGACAACGTACCCAACACTTTAGTCAAAGGTAACTCTATAGTCAGGCACACTGATGTCCCACTCACCAGGCTGAGCAAGGAGAAAATTACAGTCAGCTGCCTGTCAGGTGCCAGGATCCACCACATAGCGCATGCACTCAAGTCACTCCACAACAAGTACAAATATGACTCTGTCACTGTCCATGTTGGAGTGAATGACTTGAGACGTACCTCCCTGGACTACATGAAAACAGACATGGAAGAGCTCTTGGATCATGTGGCCTAGGTAGGTATGACCCTAGCCCTGAGTAGCATCCTGCCTTCACCCAGAATTATACCACAGTATAAGGACAAAGTGATTGACTTCAAGAATTGGCTAAGCTTCTGGGTCGACATGATCGACAAACCACGATGCTTTGCCAGAGATGGTATGCACCTGTCACCCCTGGGATTCAGGTTACTGGCTAAAGCTCTTGCCACCCCCGTAGTGCCTTTTTAGGCAAGGTTCAAAGGACAAAACCACCACCGTAACAGATACAAGCATGCAAAATCTGAAGGTAATGCTACTCAATGCTAGAAGTCTAAACCTCAAAATGCACTCTCTTGAGGCACTCCTAAAAATGGAGAACATCGATATCTGTGCAGTAACTGAGACCTGGTTCAAGACTACAGAGAGCATCCCTGCAATTCCAGGCTACAACTCCTACCACACTTTTTGGCCATCAAACCAAGACCGAAACACTAAAGGTGGAGGAGTGTCCATATTCACCAAGGATATTCACACCTCCAGGCTAGTTGCCCAACACAATGCATCTGAAATTCTCCAGGTGCAACTAACACTAGGTAAGACTGCAATCCAAACTGTAGCTTGCTACAGATCCCCCACCATGCCCCAAGATTCTCACTACACCTTTCTAAACATACTGGAAAATATTAAGCTACAACCAAACACCCTAATACTGGGTGATTTCATACTACCCTGCCATTAACTGGGAAAACTACTTGGGTACCAACACTTTTTCCCAACTGTTCTTGGAATTCATAAATTCCAATGCCCTGGATCAACTAATCCATTGTCCCACCAAGGGCTCCAATATCCTAGACCTGGTCATTACCAACATGGGAGATAGATGCTCCACATCAGTGGTCACTCCCTCATAGGTCAGGTCTGACCATAAGCAAATCACCCTTGACATCCACATACCACCCCCACCCCACAGTAAGGAAACCTCTGTAAAAAAACTTCTCCAAAGCCAACTTCATGTTACTTAAGTCAGAAGTGACAAACTTCATGGAACCCATGCAGATGGGAGCTGAAAGTTCGATTGCTGAATCCTACACTAAGGCACTGTATGAGCACATCCACTCGTGCATGAACCATGCCATCCCAAATAGAACCAAGATGCACTCCTCCAAAAAAAGGAAGCCAATCTGGTGGTCCCCTGCCATAAACAAACTATACAACAGAAGGAAGAAACTGTTGCAGAGAAGAGGAAAATCCCAGGATGAAAAAAACTCCCTTACCAGCCTCAGTAAGAAGCTGAGATCCCTCATAAAATCCACCAAAGCTAGTTACGAAAATAAAATTGCCGAAGATTCCAAAGACAACCACAAGGCATTCTATAGTTATGTCAAGAATCTAAATGGCAATGCTCAGATCTACTCTGAGCTACAATAGAATGGCATTAAATATACTGATCCCAAGGATATTGCCAATATCCTGGCAGATCGATTTAATGCCAACCTCACCCCCCTCTCACTCCCTAAAGGGCCCATCTCAATAACAAAAGATTGTCAAATTCCGGTAATCACGGCCACACAGGTAGAAACTACACTCTCCAAAGCTAAGAATACAGCATCCATGGGGACCAGATGACATCCTAGGTTGTGTACTACATGAACTACAAAATGAACTGGCGCCTCACCTAAGTGTCATGTTTAATCATAGCCTCATCTCAGGCTTTGTGCCCACTGAGTGGCGCACAGCTACAGTTATCCCACTCCACAAGGGGGGGATCCACCTTGGATCCCGGGAACTACCGTCCCATCAGTCTGACAAGCCTGATCTGCAAGGGCATGGAATGCATTATCATGGAACTTATAAACAAAGACATTAGCAACCTTCAAACACTGGACCCCACCCAGTGTGGGTTCGTGAAGTGCCGATCTTGTCTCCTGAACCTGACTGACTTCTTTGAATCAGTCTCCAGAGCTGTGGAAAAGGGTAAGACGGTCCACACATCTATCTGGACCTCGCCAAGGCCTTCGACACCATCCCCCACTCTGGAATCATAGATAAACTTACTAAGCTGAACATAAATCCTTATGTCACTCGATGGGTTGCCAACTGGCTTACTGAAAGAACCCAGACTGTAAAAGTAGCCGACTCCAAATCGAGCTCCAGACAAGTGACAAGTGGAGTACCTCAGGGTTCAGTCCTGGGACCGCTCTTGTTTGGCATCTACTTCTCTGAAGTACAGGCCAACACTAAGGGACTCTGGCTAACAAAGTTTGCAGATGACTGCAAACTGGGAGCCATTATTGAATCCCCAAATGATGTGGATATTCTACAAAAGGGCCTTACAGAAACAGATGCTTGGTGCCAGAGCCATGGGCTCAAGCTTAATGCCAAGAAATGTATAGTTATCCCCTTTGGGAAAAAACATGTACCCATGAATTACCACATAGGTGGCAGTACACTAAACACTGAAAGTGTAATGAGAGACTTAGGGAAACAGGTGGACAGTGGTGTCACCTTCGATAACCACATCACCACAACAGTCAGGAAATCCTTCTATGTGGCAAACCTCATCACTAAGGGCTTTTCATTCAGAAAAAAGAGGTCATTGTCCCACTGTACTCATCCCTCATTAGACTCATTATAGAGTACAACGCCCTGTTTGGTATGTACCTCACAAGACATCTGCAACAGCTGGAAAGGCCACAGAAATACCTCACTAAAAGAATCACAGGCCTAAAGCAGATGCCCAATGCTGACCATCTAAAAAAACTCCAGCTATACTCTGTGACATATCGTCTACTCAGAGGCGATCTCTGCTTAACATACAAGGCCATGTCAAACCCTGAGCTGTTGGACATGCTCCACTTAAAGAAATCCCAATTCCTCAGAGCCACACGCTCCAGGGATCTAAATCTTGTCATAACAATGAACAAAACATGCTGAAGGGATTGATTCCTGACCCAGAGACTCTCCATACTCTGGAATAGACTGCCCATATATGTCAAGCAGGGCGCCTCCTTGGCACTCTTCAAAAGGAACCTTGACGACTGGATGGGAGATAGGAAATTCCCCCCAGGGATCACGTCAGTTGCCCTGCTAGACAGTGGTCCAGGGAAGTAAATATCGTGGGAAGAATTATCCGGGGAATTGTTTGGCTAGGCTTGTATAGGCCCTAGGACCGATAGCCTAGTAACAACCTATGAATCTATGAATATTATTAAATTCTAGCATTTTCATCTTTTAAACTTAAGTGTTTGCATAAGATTTATGTTAAATTAGTTTACAATTCTTGTTGTGTCTTTCGGCTTTTCCCGGTTAGGGGTCGCCACAGCGGAACTCTGGTCCGCTAATGTCTGGCAGTAGATTTTTACATGCCGAGTTGCCGGCCCTGACGCACAACCTTCAATGAAGGTACGCCCAATCACGCATGTCTCCACACAGAAGACACTCTAGCTGAGAATCGAACAGGACAATGTCTTACTGTGAGGCGACAGCACTACAATACTGATAAGCTAATTTTATGAATTCATTTTGGTGCAGCCTTTCTTCCTGGACTCCACTGAAAATGGACTGAATACACTCAGCTGGACATACTCATTAAACAAATAAATAATAAATAATAGTGCAGCCTGTAGATGAGTCACAGAAAGCACTTTATCCTAGACAAGAAAAACAATCCCCATAAAAAAACAGTAACTTGCACAGCAGAGTCCTATTCCGTGTAACCTAATGGTAATCAGAGAATGCATTCCTTTATGACACATTTGTCCTTTATAATTCAATAGCTTTTTGCTTTACTGTGGCTACAAAATTGACTGCAATATTCTATACAGTTTTAAGTAATGGAGACTACTAATAAATCTCATAAGCTGATAAGGTCGTAAGCTATACTTGATTATGTGAGAGTTTTTCTTTAGATAAACTACATTACTAACACATAAATATGCAGATATCTTTGAAAAAGTAACTACTACTGGCTATACATGAGAGAATAAATTTGAGTCTTGAAACCAAAACTCATTGTACACTTTCTGATGTTAATCTTAAATTTTGCACTATACTCTAACCAGCAGTTCTGCCTAATAAGGACTGTGGATGATTCATATCCTGTTTACACATGTATTTGCAGTCACCTACATCCAGATGTTTAGAAAAAGATACATTAAGAACATAAACAGTTGAAATAAAAAGGATCTAAAGAAATATCTCTTGGTATGCCTTGTTAGACAATACATCAGTAATAAGGGGACGTCACTAATGAATTCCCTTTGTTTCTTTCAGGTTAACAAGATTAATCCCATTTTTAAGCATGGTTTCCTTACATTTACCAATAAGTATATGTGATTATTTAATTAAAATTCATGCTAACAGAAAATAATTTATTTTGATAATGCAAAGAAAATAATGATACAGAGAAAAATGGTGGCAGCCATTCAACAGCAATAAAGAAAAACATACAAGAGGTAAGTTAGATGGAAAATAAACATTAAAAGCCAGCTCTGTGCCACAGAGGAATAAAGCTCTGGCTACAGATCCAAATTATCTGGGTTTGGATAGTGTAATAGGAAAAACAGGAGAGAAGAATGGAAGGTGAAAATGAGCAGTACTACCAGCTTGCTCATTTCAGAGGGAGGGAAGTGGATTCATCCACTGCTAGAGTAACTTTTTTATGCAGTAGTATGAGAAGTCACAGCATGTGCTTGCTGTGCTTGAAGCAGTGCATGGCACTATAACTAGAAGCTGGGGCATGCACAATACTGTACACGTATCACAGGGTTACTTCTGTACATCACCACATTGGCAGCATGCATGCATATTAGATCCATGACAGGAGGGGGTAGATTAACTAAAAGTACAAAAGAACAAAAAAAAAACTCTATTCTCACCGTAATGTAGCATGACAGCTCTCTGACCAGGAGAGATTTAGGGTGGCCCCACAGTGGGTGAGGTGAAAAAATATCTTTAGACTGCTGGGAAGAGGGTGGGCCCTGTGTGGGGTTGCAAGGAACAGGACCAAGCTCCCTGCATAGATGCCCGTTATAACAGACCCTCCACCTGTCTTCAGTGTCTGCTCCAGACTACTGGGAAAGGGTAGATGCTGGCAGGCATAAGGGTATGAAAGATCCAGAAAAAAAAAAAAAACATTAAATAACTATGTTAAATGGCCAGGATCCATAACCTGAGAAGTAAAAAACCATAAAGCTTCCATACTGTTATCCTGTTCTGTTTGTATATACTAATACATTTAGGCAGTGCTCTATTTACTTATTATCATTGCAGGCAACAACTACTCATTTCTCACTTTTTGTCTCTTTTACTTTTGATGTAATTGGTTCTAAAATCAAAGGTCATGTGTTTGGCCCTTTAGCATTTTTATAACAATTTCCTTCATGTGATAGGGCTTATATAACTAATTGAGCTATGGTAATATACCGGTCATATTTATGCTGTGACAGCACATACTGTGAAATGTGTTTACTTTATACAAATGTTCTAAAAAGATATTCCACAACTTTTCAACTATTTGTAATTCTTTTGATAAGACTGCAAATTTATATCAAAAGTTATTCAATTATAACTGACATTTAAAAATCACAGCACCTAGAAACTCCTTTTTTAAATGATTTATAGAAAAAAAAGAACATTTAGAAAATAAAAATAAAAAGCAGAGTAACTTAAATCACTTCTAATGTCCCAGTGAACATGAGACGAGCTGCAATCATCAAATATAGCAATGTGACGTATGACTAGGTACAAAAATTAAGTCAGACAAAAACTGCTGATGTTATTCTGTTTAGAACACTATCAGGTCCACATTGTTTCCCATACCAACAAACACCTGTAAAATATAACACTAATATTAAGCACGACTTGATATGAGGAAATACTTAAATAAACTATAATGGAGACACTTCTTTCTTAAATAAACTATAATGCAGACACTTCTTTCTTTTTCTCCTATTAATATCTAACACAAGGCATATGAAATAAATGAAAGTTATGTACTTATCATAACAACAGATCTGTGTTGTCTGCTGCCATCTTTCCTAAATGTATGAGTTCTTAGATCTGTCTTGGATCTGACTTCGGTCTCTCTCAGACTTTGGATCCAGTGTTCAGGTCCCACCTCTTACCCATAACCCCCTGCAATGAGACATACCTCAGATCGAGTTTTCCCTACTACCATAACAAAAGAGATTGCCCCCTTATCTGAAAGATCAAAAATCACCTAGCATATTAAAAAAAACAGCTGCAAAACCAAGAGCTTGAACAGTACATGATCAAGCCAAGGTAATCCAGTACACTGGCTCCAGGATTTAAAAGAAAAAAAAAAACTTTTAGGAAAGGGGAACGAGGAATGGAGGGAAGCTGAGAAAGGATGGAAGCAGACAACACAGATCTATTGTTATGGTAAGAACATAATGTTCATATCTGACCTTGTCTCTTCTGTCCGTTCCTCAATGTATGGGACAGAGAACCCAGTCATTAGTACACATTACTTATGGAAGGATATTCCTGAGCACAGTCAAACCAAAGAAGGCTAATCCAGTTTACTGAGAGCTGTGAAGGTATGAACACTGGACTATGTAGCAGCAGCACAAATGTCATCCAGTGAAACCCTGGAGAAGAAAGCTGTAGAAGTAGCCACAGATCTAACTGTTTGAGCCTTTGGAGATTTAGGCAAGACTAAAGCTTTGTTTTGTATACATGGAAATTACAATCAGATAACCAGTGAGAAAGTGTCACTTTAGAAACTGTTTTTCCAAGTTTGACTGTGGAAAAGGAGATAAATAACTGATCAGTCCTTCTAATCTTTTTAGTACAGCTTAAATAAAAATGTAGCTGTCACTCTACATCCAGCAAATGTAACATACAATCACCCATACTGGAGAAATTTGGAAAGAAAACAGGAAGGTTGATAGACTGATTAATTGATCCTTCAGAAGCTACCTTTGGAAAAAAAGGATTAGTTCTCAGGGTGACTTGTCCTTGTGGAAAACAAAATAAGGAGGTTTCGAAGAGAGGGTATGCAGTTCCTAAACTCTCCTAGCAGAGGTGATGACTACCAAAACCAAATTTTTTCCACGTCAAGAATTTTGAGTCAACTTTTGTTGCAGGTTTGAAGGGAGGACTGGTTAAGACCTGTAACATAATGTTAATGTCCAAGGAGGAGGAGGATCTCTGAGTTGAGGTAACAGGAGAAAGATACCCCTAAAGAAAAGCTTTGGATAGCCCAAGAGAGGTGATGGAAAAAGAAGTTATGTACTCACCATAACGTTCCATGTGAGTTGTTCATCTTGCCTTCATTTTTACAGATGGGTTCGGAGCCGATCCTCGGCTCCGAGTCAGCCTACTACAAAGCTCGAGGTCTTCAGACAGCTCGAGGCCAAGTCCCTATCCCTTGATGCACCTTGAGTTACCTCAGATCTTGTTTGTTGCATCTAATAATACCATGTGCCATTCTATCACTCTTTAGGAAGAAACCCACAGAAAGACTGAGCAAACTGGATAAAACTTTTATCTCGGTCCTCGAAAAACTCTGGAGGGGGTAGGAGGGTGGGAAGTAAGAATGAAGGTGAGATGAACAACTCACATGGAACGTTATGGTGAGTACATAACTTCTTTATGTGAAGCTGTTCTATCTCGCCGTTCATTCTTACAGATGGGTAGCATCCCAAGCACCATCTTTCTCGGGTGGCTCATGAGAGTATGTTTTTCAGGACAGTAGAACCAAAGGAGGCCCTGTCAACTTTGTAATGAGTGATAAAGGTATGAGGTCTTGACCAAGTGACTGCTGCACAAATGTCTATCAGAAGCCTAACAGAAAAGGCAGAAGATGTGGACACTGCTCTGGTAGAATGAGCTTTAATTTTGTGTTGTAAAGGTAAATTGGCAGCTGAATAAGTGGAGGTGATACAATCAGATAACCATCTAGCTTCAGTACAAACTTTAGGTAAAAATGAAGGATTTGTTTGCAGGGACACTCTGTCAGCATGGAAAATCAAATAAGGAGGCTTTATGGACAAGGCTTGTAGCTTTGATACTCTGCAGGCAGATGTGATGGCTACTAAAAAGATAGTCTTCCAAGACAAATACTTCAAATCACATGAGGAAACTGGCTCGGAAGGTGGGAAAATAATGCGTAAAAGCATAAAATTTAGGTTCCATGGGGTATAAGGGGATTTCACAGGTGGTTTGAGATGAAAGGTCCCTTTGAGAAAAGCTTTGGATAGCTTGTGTGACATTATCGGAAATTTGTAGAAAAACACCAAGTAAATTCTAAACCTACAGTCTGGGAAACAACTACTATAAGAAAAAACTACCATAAAGGAAAACTACAACAAAGGATAAAGCTAAGACTAAAAGAAAAGAAAAAAACTAAAAAGGTAAATAAAAAAAAGATAAAAGAAAAAAATCATCAAATTAAAAAATCAGAAAAGAAAATCTTAAAAAATGTTAAAAACCTTATAGAAACAAACAGACAAGCTCAGAGATTATGTATAAAAAACCTGCCAGATTGAAACAGACTACTGAACAGAGAGCAAACAACTCAACGATTTGGCAGACGAAACAGACCCCAACCCCAAACCCCAAAAGGAGAATATCTATGCCCCCCCCTCCCCAACCAAGCTGAATATCTCCAGCTGCATTGCAGAGCCCCAAACATCTCAAAAAAAACCCTGAGCCAGCCACAGCATGCAAAACACAAACTGGTGTCTCCATGGGCTCAATGCTCCTTAAACCCACAGCAATCAAAGGACAACCTCTGGATCACATCACAGCTCAAGCCCATCCCAAATCATCTATGACGGACTCTGCACTGTTTTCCCACCCTGTCTGCACCACTGAGTACCACCACCCTGATGATTTCCTGGAAATAAACGGCCCACATATCTGCAAAGCTTGACAGGGAGAATATCATATTGGATAAAATATGCAGACTTTGGGGAATATGCAGACTTTTTTGGCTTTAGTTGACTTTTTTCAAAAGGCAGAAAATTGCTTTTTGAAACCGACTTTTTGAAACAGTCAAGGGAAAGGCAGTCCATACAGCCTATCTCGATCTGGCCCTAAGGCCTTGATACAATACCCATCGGTATCATTCATTGAAAACTCATCAACTTCTATTCAACAACCATATACAACAGAGAGTTGCAAACCAGCTAGTGAAGTGACCCCACAGGGTCAGAGGACAGAACCCACTGGGTGTCAGACTCAAAGCCTTGTGTTGGTCTGGGCCCCCAGTCCTGGGTGTCCCACAGGCCCACATCTACTTGGACTCTCTACTTAGCACACACACAAACGGTGGAGGGTTACACAAAACAAAGTTTTGCAGGCTGAAAACAACTGAAGCCACTATCAAAACAGATCTGACACAGATATCCTCAGACAGGTCTCACAGAACGTGGTGCCAGAGCCCAGAGCCACGCCTTCGGCCAAAAAATAAAAAAAAAAAAGTCATAAAAAAACAAAAAGCATACTTTCTACCAAATAAAGGTAGGGCCATGGCAACTGCAAGAAGAAGTCAGAAGTTATCAGGGAGGTTGACAGTCAGGTAGAGTAGGTAGTGACAGTAGCACCCCAAAGTTAGGAAGTAGTAATTAATTGCCCACCTTATCATGAAGCAGAAGGATTCTCATCTAGATCAAGGGAGGTCATAGTCTCCTCATACTCATCACTCATCATCATAATGATTAATGCCCCATATACGGAATGTATCTTTGGCCGACACTGCAGCAGCTGGAGGAGGCCAGTTGTTCCTCAAAAAAAAGAAAAACAAAAAAAAAATCTCTATGTATGCTGACTGAAACGAGCTCTATCCAGTGTATTCAGCTTAACTGCAGAGAGAGGTGACCTTTCACCTAATACAAGGCCATGTCAAACCAGATTTGATGAATATGCTTCATCTCAAAAAAATCTAGATCCATCAGAGCCACAAGAGGGGAGAACTAAAAGAGACACACGCCTATTAGGGGCGTGCTGGAGGGATAGATTCATCACCCAAAGACCCCTATGCTGTGGAACAAAATCCCCAAATATGAGTGAGAGCAGAGGCCTCGCTGCCCCTTTCAAGAGAAATCTTGACCAATGGGGATGGAGAGATAGAGATATACCAGGGATTAGTGTCAGTGTCACTTTCGACAGAGCTGACAAAAAAAAAATGGGTATAGTTCCCATACTAAAAGGGTGGTAAGGAAACAAAACGATGGGCTAGGCTTGTAAATGCCCTCGGGCAGATAGCCTAGTATGAACCTATGAACCTATGAACCTATGAACAAAAGGCATGAAAATGGAGCAGGATACAGGAATAAATAAAATGTATTAAGCGCTTTCGTCAAATATTAGGATTGACTTCTTCAGAATATCCGACAGTCAGCAAGACCATCCTTTTATACATACAACAATTAAGCCATTGATTGAATACAATTGAATAATTAAGCATACAAATGTTTAAAGACATAGACTCCCTTGTTTTCTGAATTGTTTCTTTACCAGTAAATTAAAATAATATAAGCCATTACTTAGTACCACTGTAAAAAATTTATATATGTGGTAAATGTGTCCCCTAACACTAAATTACAAAAAAATGCCAGCTTGTAGGTATAATACAAAACTATCAACTGTTTTTAAAGAAAATATGAACATCATATGTATAAATCTGTGCAACAAGCAATATATACAATAAAATATATCCAATAAAAACCCAAAATGTCTTGGAACAAACAATAATTAATATCAGTGCTATAAAAACTCACATAGAAATGAAAAACAAATTCATAGTGTACACCTCATTAAAATAAAAAGTCTGCTTTAAGTTTTAAATAACTGGTGAGGGACACCATATTGTTCAAACCTGGGCTAGTAGTGGCATTAACTCTGAGTTGCCACATAAGTTCTCTAAATTCAAGAAACCAGTCATTGGGTCCCCCTCTCTCATCCATTACTACCCTTTCCAGAATGATAAACTTGAAATTATGGTTTGGAAATGTATTAATGTGCTTTGCCAGGGCATTTTTGGTGTTGCCTTTAGTTATATCATATGTATGCTGATAAACGCGTGTCCTGAAGGCATTTTTGGTCTTGCCAATATAAAACCCAGGACATGCCTGGCATATAGCAGCATACACTACTTGTTTACTCGCACAATTACAATTCTGGTTGACTTTTACCCATCCATAACCTTTAGTAAAGATTCTGTCGCATTCTAACGTGTATTTGCATTGAGTGCAGTGTCCACATTTTGTCATTTTCCCAATACCAGGTTTTGTGATCTTACCACTGGACTCCAAAAGGTTCTTAATGCTGGAATCCTTTTTGTATATTATAACAGGGGAGTCACCCACCTTCCCTCCTATGGTCTTGTCACTCATAAGAATGAACCAGTTTCTCACTAATATGTCCCGTATCAAAGGGAATTGTAAGTTGTATGTAAGAATAAGCCAATGTTGAAATGGGGCATTTGTCAAAACCCTACTTTCCGAAGGTGCACAGAGTCTAGAAATGTCCAAACCCAACAGTGGTAAAAATAACCTTCCACTCTCTTTTTGGATACTTCCTCAAGTAAAGGTATCACAAATTCTTCAGGGTACCCCCTGTTGACTAACATACCCAATAGAACATTCCTTTCCTTGTAAAAGTCATCAATTCTGCTGATCATGTGGGCCAGTCTCACCCCTTGTCCTTTATTAAGGATCTTTTTTGATGAAGAGGATGTCCGCTATCAAAATGAAGAAGGGTGTTTGAGTATGTGGGTTTCCTGAAGATGTTAGAATAAAACTGGTTGTTCTCCAGATCCTTGGAAATCTGTATATCCAGGTAACCAATGGATTCCATATGAGTTACCATGATAAACTCCAGAAAGGTAGTACTGGAGTTGAGAAACAGTAGGAATTCAGACAACTGCTCCTGGTCCCCCCTCCAGAAAATAAGGATGTCATCTTGGTAACGCCCATAAAATGAACAGTGTATCATCCATTCAGATGAGAAAACTTGGGACAATTCCCATTGTGTCAGGACAATATTAGCAAAAACTGGTGCACAGGCCACCCCCATAGCAATACCTGATTTTTGCTTAAAAAGATGTCCCTCAAAAATCAGGAAACTGTTTTCCAGGACTAATTCCATTAAAGTCCTAAGTGTAAGAATCCTGGTGTGGGAGAATGTGGTCTGTTGGCACAAAAAAATCATAGAAAAATTCAATGCCTTCCGAATGTGGGATGACATTGAATAAATCTTTGATGTCAATAGTTAAAAAAATAATGTTACTGTCAAAAAATTCTTGTCTGATTTTTTTGAGACAGTCCCAAGAATCTTTTATAATATGGGAAAATGAACTCAGACAGTTTTTTAACTTGTGGTCCAAAAATTTTACGTTTAACATTTCAGGAGTTTTAAAAGATACAGTGCCGGAAAAAGCATTCATATATCGTGAGCTGCCATCATTATTCAAACATTCAGTATCCGCCAGACATGGCTGCTCAACGCCCCCGCACTCAACGGAAGGCAAAACATCAGCATCTCCTGGTTCAGCACGACTATCAAAACGTTCAGCCAGTTGTCTAGTCCTCTCATACACATTATCAGTGAACTGGGAATGATCATCAACACTAGTAGCATGTCTAGAAACAACATCTAGCACGTCCAAGAGATGGTATGGTTGGGATGTATAAATGTGGGAAATGTTCTGTCTGTAGCAAAACTAAAAACATGCATGGATTGAAGATCAATGGAAAGATGTACACTGCTTTCGAAAGGTTTGATTGTAGGTCAACAGGGGTCATTTACATTTTAGGTTGTGATTGTATTCCAGCCAAGTGGTACATTGGACAAACCACTAGACAAGTTAAGATTCGTATTTTGGAACATCTAGGTGACATAAGGAGGGGAAACCTAGAGAGCCCTGTAGCTGCACATTTTTGCAGCATACACAATGGTGAGAATGATAGCTTTAAGTTCAGTGTGTTAGCTAGGCCTCATTCAAATAGAGGAAATTACAAAGTAGCTCTGAGTAAGTTAGAACAGAGGTTTATCATTGAGTATCATACTTTATTCCCCAAGGGAATGAACTTGGAAATTTAATGGGTATTAATGACATTTAGCTTTTACTAAATGATTCAATATGTATTAAAATTGAAGTTTTGTAATATTGATAATTTACAGTGATTAATAAGTTGTTATATTTATACACATCTGAAAAGAATTTATTGCACAATGAAATTTATTAATCAATTATATTTGGAGTGTTTAGCTTATAGTTCATATTTTGTAATTAATATTTATAAAATTTGTAAATTAAGAAAAAGAGAAAAAGTGTGTTTGTAAAAAGTTTAATAGTAATGTTTCCTTCCTTGAAATACATTTCAGTGGTGAATGAGTTAAATTGTTTGATATAATGATGTTTAATTGATTGATTGATGTTTAATTAATTAATTAAAGCATATATAAAAGAATACTGAAAATGCAAATGTATGTCCCATTGAAGGCGAATAGCTGAGGTACCAGGACGGAAGGAATAAATATGGATATCAACTACTACTGTGTCTTCCTCTGAATTTGTTGGTGTATTGCAGTTTCTAAGTATTTGAAGCTTGTCTTTAGTAGTGTTTGTTTTTTCGAATCTGGAGAACAACCAGTTTTATTCTAACATCTTCAGGAAACCCACATACTCGAACACCCTTCTTCATTTTGATAGTGGACATCCCCTTCATCAAAAAAGATCCTTAATAAAAGGACAAGGGGTGAGATTGGCCCGCATGATCAGCAAAATTGATCACTTTTACAAGGAAAGGGATGTTTTATTGGGTATGTTAGTCAACAGGGGGTACCCTGAAGAATTTGTGATACCTTTACTTGAGGAAGTATCCAGAAAGAGAGTTGAAGGTTATTTTTACCCACAGTTGGGTTTGGACATTTCTAGACTCTGTGCACCTTCAGAAAGTAGGGTTTCGACAACTGCCCCATTTCAGCATGGCCTTATTCTTACATACAACTTACAATTCCCTTTGATACGGGATATATTGGTGAGAAACTGGTTCATTCTTATGAGCGACGAGACCATAGGAGGGAAGGTGGGTGACTCCCCTGTTATAATATACAAAAAGGATTCCAGCATTAAGAACCTTTTGTAGTCCAGTGGTAAGATCACAAAACCTGGTATTGGGAAAATGACAAAATGTAGGCACTGCACTCAATGCAAATACATGTTAGAGTGCGACAGAATCTTTACTAAAGGTTATGGATGGGTAAAAGTCAACCAGAATTGTAATTGTGCGAGTAAACAAGTAGTGTATGCTGCTATATGCCAGGCGTGTCCTGAGTTTTATATTGGCAAGACCAAAAATGCCTTCAGGACACGTGTTTATCAGCATACATATGATATAACTAAAGGCAACACCAAAAATGCCCTGGCAAAGCACATTAATGCATTTCCAAACCATAATTTCAAGTTTATCATTCTGGAAAGGGTAATAATGGATGAGAGAGGTGGACCCAGTGACTGGTTTCTTGAATTTAGAGAACTTATGTGGCAACTCAGAGTTAATGCCACTACTAGCCCAGGTTTGAACGATATGGTGCCCCTCACCAGTTATTTAAAACTTAAAGCAGACTTTTTATTTTAATGGGGTGTACACTATGACATTGTTTTTCATTTCTATGTAAGTTTTTATAGCACTGATATTAATTATTATTTGTTCTAAGACATTTTGGGTTTTTATTGGGCATATTTTATTGTATATATTGCTTGTTGCACAGATTTATACATATGATGTTCATATTTTCTTTAAAAACAGTGGATAGTTTTGTATTATACCTATAAGCTGGCATTTTTTGTAATTTAGTGTTAGGGGACACATTTACCACATACATATATATATATATATATATATATATACATTTTTTACAGTGGTACTAAGTAATGGCTTATATTATTTTAATTTACTGGTAAAAAAACAATTCAGAAAACAAGGGAGTCTATGTCTTTAAACATTTGTATTCTCAATTATTCAATTATTCAATTGTATTCAATCAATGGCTTAATTGTTGTATGTATAAAAGGATGGTCTTGCTGACTGTCGGGTATTCTGAAGAAGTCACTCCTAATATTTGATGAAAGTGCTTAATACATTTTATTTATTCCTGTATCCTGCTCCATTTTCATGCCTTTTGTTACTTGTGTGACATTATGTTCTATTCTTCAAAGCCAAGGTGAAAATTAGAGATGGCGGCAAGTTGTATCCGAACTGTAGCTGCCACAGCTCCTTTATTGAAAAGCATAGTCAAAAATTCAAATATCGAGGAAATGGGGCCTTGGTAGGGATCAATGTTATTTTAAGAAGCCCATATAGAAAATCTTCTCCATTTGCTAAGGTATAGCTTTCTAGTAGAGGACTTATGAAAAGATTATCAAAATATGTTGCATTTCGCTTGAGAGGTTATGGAACCTGACTATGTTGGGAACTGGAGCAGCCAAGCTGTAAATTTCAGGGACTGAAGAGAGGGATGAAGAGCCCCTGACAAATGTGTCAGAATGTCTGGAATTGGGTCCAAAATCCAAGGCTCTTCCAACAGATGAAGTCAAAGGAAGAGGAACCAAATCTGACGAGGTCAATGAGGGGCTATTAGAATGATGGTCCTTCCCCAGGGCTTTTGCTTTCTGTAATATTTTGGGTAGCAAGGGAATTGGTGGGAATGCATAGAGGAGACCCAGAGACCAATCATGTACGAGTGCGTCCCTTGGGGCTTCTCCTGGAGGGGGAATCAGGGCAAAGTAGCTTCTGCATTTTGTGTTCATGTGGGAGGCAAAAAGGTCGCAGCAAGGCTGGCCCTACCTGTGGAATATTCTCTCCAGTATCTCTTTTTTGATGGACCACTCATGGGGCAACAAAATTGCTCTGCTCAGTTTGTCTGCAATCACGTTGGATTTCCCTGGGATGTGCATTGCTATCAGAAAGCAATGGGTGGATGTAGCCCACTGCCATACTCTTAAAGCCTCGTGACAATGGGGGTAGGACTTGGTTCCTCCTTGCTTGTTCAAGTACCAGACCACTGACATGTTGTCCATCTGAATCACAATTGTCCCCAGAGGGAGAGAGAGTCCTGAAAATACTGCAAAACCAAAAGTACCACTCTCATCTCCAGGACATTTATATGCAGATGTGTCTCTTGTTCCGTCCATGTGCCTTGGGCTGTTCTTTCCTGAAAATGCCCCCCCACCCTATCAGGGAAGCATCCATGGTCACAGTGGCCGCTGGTGAGGGTAGGATAAAAGGACGACCTATTGCTACATGAAGAGAGGTCAAACACCACCAAAGATCCTTTTTGCGTGTGTTTGTGACAATTATGATATGAGACATTGGGAGCTCTTGATAAGACCATTGAGTGAACAGCAGCCATTGTAGAATTCACATATGCAAGCAACCCTACGAAATTGCTATTATTGCAGCTGTCATCATGCCCAACAACTTTAGCACTTCTGATGCTGGAGCCTTTTTTTTGGATATGATGCTCTGGACCTGCTGATGAAGTAGTAAAACTCTTTCTGCTGGAAGTTTTAAAGTGGTAGTGGTGGTGTCAAATTCTGCTCCGATAAAAATGATATGTTGCGATGGCAACAAGGCCGATTTTTCTGAGTTTATGGTAATGCCCAGATGATTGCAGAGAGCAAGAGTGGTGTCCCTGGCTTGTATTTGCTGATGCCTGGTGGTGGCGGTGAGGAGCCAATCGTCTAAGTATGGAAACACCTGGAATCCTGAATGCTTCAGGTCAGCCATGACCACTGCCATACATTTGGTGAACACTCTGGGGGCTGTAGTGAGACCAAAGGGCAGGGCTCGAAACTGGTAATGATTGGTTCCCAGCCGGAAGTGCAGATGATCCTTGGATGGTCTGGCCATTTTTATATGGTAGTATGCATCCTGTAGATCTATTGAGCACATCCAATTGTCTTTCCCTAAGAAGGGAAGTATCGACTGAAGCGTGACCATCCAGAACTTCTCTTTCTTGACAGATCTGTTTAGTCTGCTGTGGTCCAAAATAGGTCTCCATTCCCCTGTCTTTTTTGGAACTAAAAAGAATCTTGAGTAAGTTCCGGATCCTGTCTGGTCTTCTGGGACTGGTTGGATGCCTCTTTTTCTTAGCAACGTTAGGACCTCTACTGTTGCTTGTTTCCTGTAACTGGGTGGAATGTCCATGATTTTTATTGTCAATGGAGGGGGAGTGGCAAAAGGAATGAAATAGTCTCTGAAAACTATACTTTCTACCCGGTTGTCGTTTGATATTTTGAGCCAGGCATCTGGATACAAAGATAAGCAACCCCGACTGCCTCCAGAGCAGGACAGTCAGACCCCCTTTCAGGAGCGCTGGTAGGGCTTCTCAAAGAACTGGTCTCTGTCACCCTGTTTTTTTTGTGGATCCCCACTGCTGCGAGGGCGGCGTCTTCCATTATTGCCCCTTCCCCTGCCCTTGGAGGGGGATTCACCACGTGTCCAGAAAGGCTCCTTGGGCTTTTCAGAACCACATCTTTCCTCCCTCTTGACCCTTAGGGTAGGGTCTGGTAGGGGTGGTAAAATGGACTCTGACAGCAGACAGAATCTTTCCTTCCTGGTCACACCTGGTCAAAGTTTTCTTAACTTTGGGCCCAAAGAGGGACGAGCCATCAAAAGGGGTGTTGACAAAGGATGACTTAAAGGGCTCCATGAAGGAACACAAGCGCATCCAGGAATGTCTCCTGAGAGCAATTCTTGTATCCGCTGCCCTACTCATTCCATCAGCTGCATATGAAATGAGATGCATGGACGAGTTCACTATGGAAGTGAGGGGTAGCAAGCTGGGAGGCGATTTTGTCTGAAGCTCCTGCAGCTACTGTACCCTGAAGAGTCTCTTTGTAGCCTCGTAAAATGTGTGAGATAGTTCAGTGAATGCATGGCAAAAGTCACTGCATTGTATGTGTGCTTCCCATATCTATCCATGATCCTAGAGTCTCTGTTAGGTGGTAGGTGGTAGGAGGTAGGAGGATGGATAGAGGAAGAAGTTTCTGACATCTCCTTTTTGGTGGCTGCCGCCATCACCATGGCATCAACTGGCACCCCCTGGGTGAGGAAAGACTTATCCTAAGAGGCAGAAATAAATTTATTATGCCTCCTAGGGACAGGCTCCATAGTATCTGGAGACTACCACGCCCTTCGTGAGACCAGCTCCATGAGCTCATTGAAGGGCGGAGACATCCAAGAGGTGGAGGGTTGAGACCAGAAAGCCTTCAGGAGAACTGACTCATCTTCAGTGGGGTTTGTGGACTTCCAGCCACCCGTCTGCCTAAGGATTTCTAATATCTCAGCAAATAAGATATCTTCAGAGGGGGACCGTGGGGACACTTCTGATTCATCTGAGTCAGTATAGGATGTGAGAGACTCCTGTGGGGAGTCTAGGTGCTTTCTCTTACAAATTCTCTTCCTGGGGACCTCATCAGTGGGAACTTCTGGTGAGGTCTCAGAAGAGGAGGGGCCACCCAGTGGGGCTTCCTGAGGCTCAGGGTTTCTACGCTTAGAAAGGATCTGTGAAGCAGAAGTGGACAGAGATGCTTTTGGGGAGGAGGTAGTTGAACCTGAATTTGTAGATGTCTTGGGGGACATCACTCTCCTTATAGCTTCAAAGGCACCTCTGCTCCGATGAGAAGGGACTGCTGGATTCGAAGAAACCACCGATCCCCTCGGCACCGGCACAGTGGGCTCCAAACCAGAGGTAGGAGCTGAACTCATCTGAGCCGAGGCCCCAAGATGCAAAGTCGGAACAGACAGGTCAGTCTGACTATTCTCCCCGGACACAACCGGAGAGTGTCAGCTCCTAGACTCCTCGATAGGCACCGAGGAAGTCCGAGAAAACAGAACCGATGGCACTGGAGCAGGCATCGGCTCTGAAGGCTCAACAATCATCAGGTCCAATTCCTATGGCTCTGAAGGACCGGTATGGTTTGGAGGAGGAAAAGAAGTCGATGACATTACAGTTTTAGGGTCTGAAACCACTTGGGTCGGAGCCGATAAAAATTTAGCAAACACCGGCGCCTGCAGCAACTTTTGTACCACTCGATCCACATCCAAATCAGATAGGCTGATCGAGGACTGAGATGAATGTATGGATGGAGGCAATGACTGAAGAATGGGTAGCTTTAATACTTCAGATACCGGTTCCAGGACTGGGGACCGCTCCAAAAAGACAGGACGCTTGGCTCAGAAGGCTGTGGAGCCGACGTCGATGTTTTTTTTTGGTTTTGTGACATGAGAAGAAGAAGTCTTAGAAGACTTTGAAGACTGGCTAGATTTATCCTGGTCACGCAAAGCTTCCTGGAATGAAGATTTTAGAAGTCTTCTGTCTATAAGTTTTCTTTTTCTCTCATGAAGGATTCTAGAGAAAAAAGAATGGCAAATGGAGCAGCTTTCTTGCATGTGCAATGCTCCAAGACAATACACACAGTTAACGTGACTATCTGTCACAGACAACTGTTGTCCACATTTTGGACACTTCTTAAAGTCTGCTTGTCTTTCTCCTGGTCAGCCATATTAAAGATTACAGTATCAAAAAAATTACTGTACAATAACAGACTGTAGTTTTAAGAGAACACACACACACACACACACACACACACACACACACACACACACACACACACACACACACACACACACACACACAAATTTAGAAAGTTAAGCTACAGTAATAAGCACTAAAAAAAACAAAAGGACTGCATAAGAAAAAACTGTAAAGAACTATAACTATTCAAAGCACTCACACACTGTCTAAAGTTTAACAATCCTATTTAAACTACAAAGCTATATAACTATGATGTCTCCAAGAAGGGAAAGGATTATTAAAGGCCTATAGAAAAAAAAAACAAAGGCCAAAAAGAAGAGAAATATAACACTAATAAGCTATCAAAGATGTAACTATGAAAAGCTATGAAAAAACTATCACTAACTATAAATGGAATGAACAATTTTAGCAAGTTTTTATAAGAAAAAAGTTATACTGGCCCGAGCTGTGCAAGGAAACCTCCGATCTATTGCAGTGGCAAACTAGATCTGAGGTAACTCAAGATGCATCATGGGATAGGGACTTGGTCTCGAGCTGTCTGAAGACCTCGAGCTTTGTAGTAGGCCGACTCAGAGCCAAGGATCGGCTCTGAACCCATCTGTAAGAATGAATGGGGAGATAGAACAACTTCATATGAATAATTTTCTCCAATCTGAAACCTGGAAATGACTACAAGTTGTATTTTAATGGCAGAGTAACTGGCTCCATCACAAAATAAAGAAGGCAGGAAGTCCAGAATGCCTGGAAGAGGGGCTGAGAAAGGATCTATGTTCTTGCTTGAAGACAGAAAGATTTTCTTCTATTTGCTTTTATAGATCTTTCTGGTAGAGGATCTTTGTGAAGAGGTCAAAATGTAAACAATTTGGGACAAAAGCTTGGATTGTCTAGCCAACACTGGAAATGGAGAAACCATGCAGTTAGTGTGAGGGCATGAAGATCTTGGTGAAGTAACCCAGATGAGTGAGACAGAAAAGATTAGGAGCTGATCCAGCACCCAGGGAGGGTGAACCAGATGAGACCAGAGGAAGGGGAAACCACACCTGTAGGGGACAAAAAGGAGCAATGAGGATTACCGTGACCTTTCTCACCAATGCCTTCTGAAGAAATTTTTGTTTGAGAATTACAAGAGGAAAAACATCTAGGAGACATGGGGAGGGGAGGACAAGTGTGGACTAGAGTATCCTTCGGTGACTCCCCCTCCTGGTAGATAAGAAAAAATAATTCCTGCACTTGATGTTGCAGGGAGACGCAAACATATCACAGCAAGACTGGCCCCAGCAGCCGAAAATCTAATCTGCCACTGTGGGATGGACGGACCACTCATGAGGGAGAATGTTGAACCTGCTCAACCTGTCCCCTAGGACAGTGGATTTCCCTGGGAAGTGATGAGAAGCCATCTTTCACTGCCATACTTGCATGGCCTTCTGACCAAGCTATAGGACCATGTTCCTCCCTACTTGTTGATGTACCACACCATCAAAATATTCTCCATCTGTACTGAGATCACATCTAAGGGTTGAGCTTCCTGAAAGACCTACAACCCCACAAGACTGCTTTCATCTCCAAAATGCTGATGTGAAGACTGGCCTCTGAAGGGGAATCCCTCCCAAAAAAAGTGGGAAGAAAATCAGGTTTGCTGGTGGCTTCTGACATGAAAGAACAATTAAATGTCTTGTTTGTGAATACAGGAAATCCTGGTTTAGGGAAACCTTGGAATATGCAGTTTTGTATCCAAAAGTGCTCCAATAAATTCCAAGGTCTTTATTGGATGAAGCTTTGACTTGGCTGTATTCATCATGATAACTAGTGTAGAGCAAAGTTACAGCAAGGAGTCCCTGGCTTGGAGAAAAAGATTCCTGGTGGGGGGCAGTTATGAGACAGTTGTCTAGGTATGGGAATACTCAGAACCCCTGCAGTCTGAGGTGAGCTACAACCACTGCCATGCATTTGGCGGATACCTGGTGGGCTTTGGTGAAGTCAAAGGTTAGGACTCTGAACTGGAAATGACTGGCTCCCAGCAGGCAGTGAAGAAACTCCTGGAGCATTTGTCCATTTTTATATGGTAGTAAGTGTCTGGAAGTCAATCGAGACATCCAGTCATTCTTCCTTAGTAACAAGAGTATAGACTGTACTGTGACCATCTGGAATTTTGTTTGCTTGTTTCATGAAGTCCCTGTTCTTTTTGGCACTAAAAAGAATCTTGAGTGAACTCCGGATCTTTGTTGGTCTGGTGAGACCTCATGGATGACTCAGTTTCTTACCAGTTTTTCTCTTTCTAATGCTGCTGCTTCCCTTTGAGAGGATGGAATATCAGGAAGTTTCTTTAAACTTGGTGGAGGACATAGAAAGGGGATTGAGTAGCTTCTGGTTATGATCCTCTGCACCCAAACATCTTGAGTGATGGATGTCCTTGTCATGGGGTACTGGGACAAGTGCCCCCCCTAACTGTCTCCACAATGCAGCAGTCAGACAAACATTCAGAAGTGCTGATAGGGACTATCAGAGATGCCCCTCAGAAAGTCCTGGCTTTGCAGGCTATCTCTACCATGGGGTAACATCCACCATTAGAGCCCCCCCCCCCACCTCAGGAGTTCTCTCTTCAGGTGTGTCAGGTACAAACACTTGAGACATCTGGAACCAACCCCCCCTTTTGGTTTCTGGAAAAAGTTCTTTGGGGTTAGAAAACCAGACCCCTATGGCAGATAGGGTCTTACCATCTTGTTCACATCAGGATAGCATTTCTTTAACTTTTTCACCAAAGAGCGTTGATTCATCATAGGGACCACTGACAAAGGACATCTTAAAGTGCTCAACAAAACTGCACAGATGCATCTAAGCATGCCTACTCACAGTTACATGAGTGCCCATAGCTCTAGAGGTGTCTTTGGTGGCACTGGAGATGAGGTGCAAAAAGACATTAGACACAGACTGAAGAGTAGCCAACTGAAATTCAAAAGACTTTCTATCCTCATCAGATAAAAATGAAGCATGAAAGAGATTTGGACAGCTCCCTGGTCAAATCTCTCTGGAAGCACATAAGATGGGCCAGTTAATTCAGCACCCTGAGAGCAAAGGTCACTGATATCTTGTCTGCAGGGGAGATTACCCAAGAAGAAATACTCTTCTTAGAAAGGACCACCCCCTTTCTGTTTCAGTAAGTTCTAATATTTTGCTGAATGAAACAGCCTCAAGAGGGGGATCTGGGGACCCCTACCCTCATCAAAGTCAGTACCTTGAGTTAGGAACTCCTGCGGAGAGTCAATGTGCTTCCTTTTGCACTAGTGCTTACAATGAAGCTCACCTATGGGATTCTCTGCTGAGGACTAAGGAACTGACTTGGGATCCTCAATGTAGACAGACTTTTGGAAATTGTCTGTCAAGACATAATACAGAGAGCAGGATCAGGACCCGGGGAAACCCTGTGGGGGACGGAAGGATCCAAGCCTGACAGAAAAGTCTTCTCTGTAAAACTTGACAGCTCTCTCTCAAAGACTTCAAAAGCAAAGCCAAGCCTGAGACAGGACCAGAGACTCTTCCTATAAAGGCCTAGGCTCCTAAACAGGACTGGTCTTGAAATCCCACTTGGGTTGGCTCCAAAACAGATGTTGGGGCCAAACTGTCCAGCACCGAAGCCCCAAGGGAAAAGGACAGTTCTGAAAATCTGAGAGTCAAGACTGCTCTCCTGGGTCCAGTGCTGATGCCTCAGCCCTGAGATCCATCTGGGTCCTTGCCACTCAGAGCTTACTGGATCAAAAATAACATTGGAATCTAAGCTGACCATGTCTTCAGATCCGATGTGGAAATACTCAGGGAACACTTGGATCCGAAAACCCTGATTCTGAAGGACAGATTGGGGAAGGAGTGATAATGTGATGAAGGGCGGAAACCATTCCACTGTCCTTGGAAGTGATCACCAGGAGACTCCCAGCAGGATTTGGATCTTGAGGAACTTCCTTATTATCCTATCCATGTCAGCTTCTGAAAGACTTCTGGGGGGCCAAGTGGTGAGGAGGAAGAAAGTAGTAGAAGAAGGTCTAGAGATCTGTAGATGCCTCTGCTGAAGGATGGGGATCTCAGCCTGGGTGATACAGGCTCCAGATAAAAATGTGGCTCCAGTAATGGAGAATACTGAATCTGATAAGAATAGGCTCTGACGTCAGATCTGAAGGCTTTGAAATCTTTGCTGCTGTTGAGGAAGAAGGGGAGCAACCTGAAGAGGCCTTTTTTTTTGGTTCCTTTGATTGTTTCTTTTTCTTTTTACTTGGCTTTCTCATGACTCTTTTCAACACTGGAAGCCAATATCACAGCCAAAAGAGAAATAATAGAAGAAGACGAAGAGGACTGAGTGGGGTGACTTCTCCCACAGAGGCAGGGAGGAGCCTCTTAATCATCAACTTGTTCCTCCTCTCCAGTAAAGTTCTATGTCCAAAGATCATACAGATGCCACAATGTTCATCCAGGTCGACAGCTCCAAAGCAATAGATTTGGCATGTGCATCTGGATTTGGTGTCTTGTGGCCATAAACCATGCAATTTTTTTTAAAACCTGGAGGTTTGTCTGACATTATGAGAAGAAAACCAATTCAATAATAAACTATTTAACAAAAACAAAGCAGAAACCACTTTAACTACAAAAACATAACTACACTAGGATATACAGTAATGCATACACTAAAAACCCAAAAAGTATTAACTAGACCTATGAACTACAGCTATAACTATCATTATCAGATAGGGTACCAACATCTGCAGCAACTGAGTGGCAAATAAGATCTGTTGTATCTCTCTCTCTCTCAAGGCAAAGGGTTATGGGTAAGGGGAGGAGTCTGAGCACTGATAACTGGATTCAAAGTCTGTGAGTGGCCAAAGTCAGATCTGAGATGAATTCAACAATCCATATTTTGAGGAACGGATGGAAGAGTCAACATCAGATCCAATAATCATTGATAAAACATATCAACCTTTTCATGATTCAATATCCACTGGACTTCATACATTTTGTCACTACTTCTCCTTACATTTAAAACAAGTACATATAATTCCTTGAACTTAAGTTACTCTTCTTATATATCTTGGACTTGTTGTAAATGGGGTGGGGATTATGCAAAAGTAATGACACACATTCTGCTTCCTGGTCAGTATAATGAAACCTGTACTTAGAAAAAATGATTATTTTTTTTTTCCTTTTTCTGCCATGAGTATAGTATGGTTGTGTAAATAAACTTACTGTAACAGCAGATATTTGAGTGATCACTGCTGCAGTTGCCTTAGCTATATGGGTTATATCCAGCATAGGATATAGCAGCCAGCTGTTATATCCTATGCAGGATACAACCCATATAGCTAAGGCAACTGCAGCAATGATCAGAATAAAGAATGTATGCAATTAGAGATTCATCATCTAATGCCTTAACTATCTACTTAAATATGATGTCTTATAAAGTAAATCTTAAAGAATGGATGAAAAAAGTATTTTACATTGAAAATTATCTTTCCTCTCATTGAGGATTATGATAATGCCAATGCCTATTGTGATCAGCAAAATAAACAGAAACATTTTCATTTTTATGGGGGGGGGGGGGTTGTAGTTATTTAAATCATTAACACCTACATAAATAATAATATTAGTTTAATTATAGTTAGAATGTCTTAAACAGGGTTACATATAAAGTATATACTCTAATTCTGCCAATGGAAATAAAAAGCATTTCTGCAATGTATTAAACACAGAGTGACTGAGAATAAGAACTCCTATTATTAACATCATTCTGTATCCTACTGGTATGATAATGAAGTTCATTTAAAATTACTATATACTGAGCAATATTCCTACCAAATGCAATTCTTTTTTCAGTTTTGAACTATTCTTACTGAGGCAGAATCTAAAGAGATCTCAGCCATGATAATGTTTACAGAGAATAGAAAATAACGGGTTTATATCATAATTTCGAAGTATTACAAGTTCGAATCACATAACATAGAACGTAAATGATCGAACCGTACTACTTCAAAATTGAAAAAAAAAAACATGTGAAGTGCAAATCAAAAACAAATTGTTCCATGCAAGGGGGCAAGACCTCCTGCACCCCCCACACTCCCTGCTACTTAAATATACCACTTCCGAGATCACACTTCAGTGCACTACAGTGTGGAAACGGAAGATTTCCATTTCCTACACTGTAGGGCAATCTCAGAGTTGGTATATTTAAGTAGTGGAGGGGTGCAGGGGGCTTGTCTCCCTGCCTACACCTTTAATGTTTAATGTCCCCATTGAAAACATTCATTCACATCATTTTGACATTTTAATGGTTCGATGTTAAGTGATTCGAACTATTAAACGTTTGATGATGTGATATAAACCCGAAAATAACTTATTAAAAAAAAAACAAGAGCAGTAAATGCCATCTGCTCTACATGATTTTATGTGGTTATATTCATACCAAACTAATCAAAGGAAATGAAAAATACTCCAAATGTTTAGTGTAAAGTTGTAAAAATACTTCTTGGAATATTCTATATATCAAAACGTCTAGGCAATTTTTGTTAGCTTTTGACAAAAAATACTTAATTTAATTGTCTTAAATAAAGAGTGAATATACAGAATACTTCCAATTAGATGAAAAAAAAATTCTAATGTACCAATTATTATTTAACATATGGAAAAAATGGTTTATGGGAAGCAAGACATAAATATAGGGGTTAGCATTTAGCTGGAAAAGTTTATCTAAGATGCCTGAATGTGGGGTGGTATTAAATGCCTTTGCAGAGCCCATATAGGTAGTGTGTGCACTGATTTGCCCATTTCCTCCTCAGTGATTTTTTTAAGTCAACCAGGTTAAGAAGGTAGGACCTGCACTTGATTAATCGGAATTGGGTTGGGTCAAAAGTCTATAGGTCACATATATCCCTGTTTATTAGTCCCATACTGGTCCTTTCAATAACCTTGCAGATAAGGCTGGTCAGACCTATGGGCTGCAATTACTTGGGTCTGTTGTAGCTCCACATTTGTGCAAGGGGAATGAATGTCTTCCATTTATCCAACATAAAGCCTGTTTTAAAAGACAACAGGATTCTATTATTAAATGCTCAACTTCTCTGTCCTTTTTCTCCCTATTTATTGTCCCTGTTATGAATAACAACAACACAGCATTTAAAATATTTTAAATTGAATACCTTACTGTACCGTGGTGGTTTCACTTTCAAAAAACTTTTAACCTACCCTGGACAAGTCTCCAATTCACTGATGTCATCAAGGCCACTGAATACAAGCAGTTTTCTGGCCAGTTACCTCCCCAAACTGACATCACCATGACAGTCCTAAAATCCCACCTATGCTGTGATGCCACAGCTCCCTGGTTCTTCCCCTATCCATACAGAAAATAAAGGCTAGTACAAGGAAACAGTACATGAGTCAAGTCTCCTGCTGAGAGCTGTCAATCACAGCAAGTAAAAGCTCAAATTACCCCTTAGCACTTTGACAGCTAGGGAAGTTAGGTGTGAAAGGGGATGAGAGATGAGTCAAAGTAATACAATTCAGTCAGACTTCCCAAAAAAACTGCAGTTTAGCCATTCTAAAAAGAAGCAGCAGTAAATAGCTGGTGGGGGGCAGTTATGAGTAAAAGTTTGTTCTGTGGCTTTTGCACTGTTTGTATTTTAAGTAGTCATGGAACAGCATGAAATGTTACTTAAAGCTAACTGATTGAAAGACAGCAATGTTGTTGTTGTTTGTCTTTTGGCTTTTCCCGGTTAGGGGTCGCCACAGCGGAACTCTGGTCCGCTAATGATTGGCAGTAGATTTTCACGAATGCAGAGGTGCCAGCTCGACGTTCAACCTTCAACGAAGGCACGCCCATTTACGCATGTCTTTCGAATGCCCACCCAACCGTGGGGAGGACATGCAGACTCCACACAGAAGGCACTCCCCGCACTCCAGCCAAGAATCGAACGGGAGAACCTCTTGCTGTGAGGCAACAACGCTACCGCTGCACCACCGCAGACTGAAAGACAGCAATGTACACATGTAAAATCAATGCAGTGACAGGAGCTTTAGGAAGAAAGAAGGCCTGCGTCATGTAACTTTTTACAGATGAGCACTGCATTGTGGGATACCTAGAGGCAGACTTAACAATCAGAATTACTTCAAGATGCCAGACCCCTATGTGGACCAAACTCAGAAATTACGTATAAAAATAATCCCAGAGTGGTGTTAAAATGTAGGAAACAACAAACCACGATGAAATAAATGTTTTTTGAGTCTGTGGGTGCAGTTCTCCTTTAAGGTTAATGCTGAATAATCTCTGCAAGGGATCTGACAAGTCATGTTTCAGGCTTGCCAATAGGCAGTCTGATAGGTTACCTGGATCCACAGACACAATGTTCTTGGCCTTAGATAGTGCCTTGGGAACTTGTTTTTGGGAGATTTGATGATGATGAGAGGTAGATGTGGGTATTTGATTTGAGAATACTGGAGGGGGGTGAAGTTGGAGCTGAAATTGTCCACTAGTAGACAGGCAATGTCCTCTGGGTATGAGTTATGTGTTATCATTTAGCATTAGATCTATGCAGTGCTATGTATTATCATTTAGCATTAGGTCTGTGCAGTGCTGGTTATTGTTTCTGAGATTTCTAACATAGTCAAAGAAGGTGTTGTGGTTATCTTTCACCTAGGTAGCGAGCTTTACTTTGATTCTGGATTTTGTGATTAGATTAGGATTCGGAGTTCCTTGTTTAGTTTAGCTAGAACCCTTTTGGCCTCATAAGAGTTAGATACATTTTTGAGTCCATTGAGATATTTATTTAACATTTGTTTTTCAGGGACAGAGCCCATTTTCAGCAGAGGCCAGGGGAGAAACGCTCCAGATGCATGCCTTTGGAATGTGGGAGAAACCCAGAGGAAACCTACACAGATGCACGGAGGACATGCTGACTCCACACAGAAAACACTCCAGCCAGGAATCGAACAGAAGAACCTCTTGCTGTGAGTTGACAATGCTAACCTCTGCACCACTGTGCCGCCCTTTTGTTATACAGCCTGTTTAGATCTGGGTTCCACCATAGCAGCTTATTTTGAATTTTGCATTGTATTTACTTCTGTGGGGGACAGATGTATCTATGCAACTATTTATATGTGCATAGACCTTGATAGTAAAAGACTTCACATAAGCTGTGGGATTGTTCAGGTGGAATTTTTTTTTTTAATTTACTCAGGTCATCACTCAGTTTTACTAGATTAGCCTTTGCATAGTTTCTGAATACTAAGATACCAGGGGATGCTTCTAGCTTCAGCCTTAAGGTGAATGTGACTGACCTGTGGTTCAATTTGACCAGGGAGGAGGTTACAGTAGGCAGGAAACACTGTTGCTCTATACTGGTAAGGACTGAGTTCAGGATTTTATCTCCCCCCTAATTGGGTTGTGGAGCAACTGGTCTAGGGAGTTTGTATTTTTGATGTCTAGAAATCTCTGGGAATACATTTTTGAGAATGTATAAGTCTTCCAGTTGATGATGGTATAACCGAAGTCTCCTAGGCAAATGGTATTTGGCTTAACATACTGGTTAGGTAGGCGGTATGAACCATGGGGGGAGATACAGGGGATCCTGTCATTAGATATGATGTGATAAAGGATTTTGTTTATACGAAGCTGAACATGGAGGAGTTCCAATTCTTTATCTTGTATAAGTCTAGAGGTGAAATTGTACTGCGTAGGTACAAGAAACTTGCTTGTACTTTATAAAACTTTCATTTCCTTGCCTTGGAATCAAGGGAAGGGAAAACTCATCCACTTTTTATTTAAGCTTAACTTCTCATACACTTCACAGATTTGTCTCCACCTGCATGACATGCGATAGACAGAGAAATCAGTAGTTTTACCCTTTCAGGTGCTGCTGACAATCTTAGGCAATTATTCCTGCTGCTATGAGGAGCTCAGCAGCTGCTATATACAAACTGAGAGCTGTGAAACAATTTTCCACTGTATTTATTAGAGAGAGAACTTACACTGATTCACAGCTGCTTCCAATGTAGCCATCCCCTTCATAGTGAAACAAAGCAATTCTATCTGTCAGGGTTTCAAAGGCAGTTGTCACCTCTACTGAATAATTTACATAAGCAGCATCACAATACTGAAATGCTAACCTTTAAATGTTCATTGTTTATACTACTTTATATATTAAGATAACTTAAATGTATTTTTAAAGATTTATGTGACATTTTGAGAAAAATGAGAACATATTTTTTCTTGTAAAGTATCAACACATTTATCATTTTCATACCCCTCACACATGTGACAGAACCACCCAAATCAGGACTGCTCTGCAGGAAGAGAGACAGGTGGCAACCTTATTAACTAGGTGTACTGATACTGTTTATACGATCTTTTATGCTTTCTTATGGTATTCTTTTAGAGAGGGATACGTATCTGGTACACAGATTTATGGAAAGAGACATCTCCCATTTACTTTGAATCATTCCTTACATAGGTGGAATGCATGACCATTTCCTATCTATAAAGGAAAAGTGATTATATACAGCTGAATTTACTTTAACACATATAAGCTATGTGCCATACTATGAGTGTGTGTGTGTGTGTGTGTGTGTGTGTGTGTGTGTGTGTGTGTGTGTGTGTGTGTGTGTGTGTGTATATATAAATATATATATAAAGAGAGAGGATGCCACAAGGCATCTGCCACATGAAAAAAAATAGTAATTCAAAGTTAAGATATAGAATGTTGGACATATTTTGTTGTAGGCTTACCTTAGCAAAGGGGAAAAAAGAACATTACATTTGTTATAAAACAAATGAAATTAATAAAGCATTTTCTAAAACATTTGGGGAAAAAAATCTTCCCACTGCAGGCACTGGGGCAAATAATTACATTCAATTCCCTCCCTTTCCAGCAGCAGCTGTCACTTACACATGACACTGCAAATACTTCTTATTGCAGTGACAGTTTTGACGCCTCAGGAATAGTGTATGTGTGGGACTCTATGAAATCTTCTTGGACTACAAAATGGCACCTTGAACAAAGAACTGAAATTAAGTTACTTTTTTGACTGCAGCTGGATATAACTCCTTATTATAATGTAAAAGAGATTATGAGATGAATATAAATGAGGGTCATTCCAGAATAAAATAAGAAGCAGCCCTGTTACATAAGGTGTATAAGATGACAGTGGTTGACACTGATCCCATTATACGCCAATGGCATGGGAATACACCACTACTTCCTTATGTTTAGCATGACTCCTATAAAGCAGATGAGAAAAGGATTATGAGAAAGAGAAAGGGTTGAAGAAAAACAAGATCAAGTTAATATGTTAAGCCCCATGGGAAGACATTTGTGGAAAAAAACACATTAAAATTCTATAAAAAGAACTGAGAATGATTTTTATATGTTAAATAGCTTAGAAACCAAGACATAGGGAAAAAAAGATTTTTTAGTTCTAAGGTGAGTTTCCATAACTGACAATGGGAATAAAAGAAGACGGGGAAGGACTCTGATGTTCAGATTTCTTTAGACTCTGGCTTTTAAAATCACAATAGGGAATGGGCGAGATGGTTGGTGGTAAAAAAATCACCAGAGCTGTAGCAAACCATTAAGGTATCAGACACTAAACTTTGTAGCCACCTTATTCCAGGTCTGCAAGCTACTTTGTTAAAGAACAAAATAAAGCAACATCACTTGCAACAAAACGCTTTAAAAAAGATGCAAACTGAATATTAAGTACAATATAGTTGCTTACTATTTTGTGTACAGATACTTAGTACAGTAGAGAGTCGATTATCTGAACATCGATTATCAGAAACGTCAACAAATCCATGGTCCAGTGATATATAGAATTAAGAAACAAAGGGCAGGACAGAGCAATCCAATCAGTAAAACAGATCTGTAGCAAACCATTTAAAACCAGACATAAAAGCTTGTAAAGCAAAACCACTGCCTCACTCAAGCTGTATTACTGTTGAGGCCTACTTAGCTAGTTTTAACAAAATTGTTTTAGCTAAAGATCAAAATAATTCACTTACAGAAAATTCAACAGAACTGTAATAAGCCAGAGATGGAAATGGACACCAAACCTTGTAGCCCATGGTATTTCAGGTGTAAAAGCTAGCATTGCCATCTATCCATTTTTTTTTCTGGACTATCCAGAAATCAAACTGATTGTCCTGTAGTCCAGAAAATACTGTACAAACTCCGGTATTCTGTTTAAAAAAGAAACAGACTATTGGAGTTTGTTAAATCTGTGACTTTACTATGCTTTTTTATAGAAAATCACAGTAAATTGGTAGAAAAAAGGGATCTCAAATGGGACAAAATGGATGGGAAGTGACTGGGGAGACAGACAGTATTATGGAAGGTGCTAGGCCTTGGTCCAGTTTTTATCACAACCAAAGGTGGCAACCCTACTGCAAGCTGTTAGTTAATGAACAAAATAATGCACTTAAAATATGATGTTGTTTAGGGCTAGTGAGGGTGTTGACAATGTTGTTTATATGTTGTATAAATACCTCAAAGAAACAGGAATAAGTATGTGAAGCAAGGACATCTTGGGGAAAATAACATACATTCTGAGATGAATCTAAACAAAAGGAAATCTATACAACTTCTAATCATGATATGTGAGACGACATAAAGGCTAGAATATTTTTAAGTTGGAAAGTTAATGGCCTAGTAAATAACAAGAAAAAATATAATATCATGGCTTAGAATTCAAAAATAGATGCACAGATAATGTCACAAGAAACAGAACTTTCCTTTATGGTACATGAACAGTTTCTAAAAGAAAGTAGGTGAATAGGCTATTATACAGGCATGGAAGGAGAAAGAAGGTGGTGGGGATGGCAATACTGATAAAAAGAGGGTCAAGAGTAATAATAATAATAGGAGAAGAGAGAAAGGATCAGCAAACCAGGTTTAGATTCATAAAAGGTAACCAGGTCAGTACCAAATTAATACTAGCATTGTTTTACGTAGCCCCCCCATAGCAAATATAAAAAATATAAAGACTATAATGGGAGAGGTTTTAGTTCTCCACTAGGGACTCATATTGTCACAGCAAGAGATTGGAATATGATATATGATAAAGGAGACATGGCAGGAGGTCCCAGGACATACAAATTCCAAAGACAGTGAATATTCCTTCAAAATATATGAACACATTTGAATTTCAATATGTGGCTAGAACTACAACAGAACAATCTATGTATTACTATAGTAATTACCAGCTAGGCTGGGCTAGACTGGATAGAGGCTACATAATTAAGGAACATCAAGGATGGGTGGGAAGTTTAAATATGATCCACTAGTTTTGTTTACTTACATACCAGTTCAGATAATGCTAAAAAAAAGTAAACCTAGGAGACACTGGGAGAAACACTGGCATTTTCGTACATACTTTTCTTTAAAAAAGAAAAGTGTTTAATGAGTGTTTGAATCAAATGATGTTGGTTTAACTGGAAAGGTTAAAGGAGGTAAATGTTAGTTTAGCAAATGATTGTATGAATATAAATCAGAATTACAATTTTTGGTAGTTACTAAAGTAAACGGAATTTGGGATAAAAGTAAGAATAAATTGCAAGAGGGACTACAAAAACTCAAACAATTACAAAGACAACACAAGAGAGGTGAATGAGTGTGTGAAAGTACAAATTCAGAAAGCAAAAAAGAATTTACAGTAATCCCTTGAACACAATGGTGAAAAAAAAGTTATGTACTTAACATAATGATCCATGTGAGTTGCTTATCTCGACTTTATTTTCACTGATGGGTTCGGAGTAGATCTTCGGCTCCGACACGGCCGATAGCAAAGCTCAAGGTTTGCCAGTAGCTCAAGACCAAGCCCCTGTCTGCGTGGAGACATGCGTGAATGGGGTTGTGCATCAGGGCTGGTAACTCGGCACGTAAAAATCAACTACCAATCATTAGCGGACCGGAGTTCCGCTGTGGCGACCCATAACCAATAAAAGCCGAAAGACACAACAACATATTTGTCTGGTATCTTCTGAAATTGAATGAAGCCTGGCAGTTAGGGGAAGTGGATTAGCCAAGCAGTCAGTTTCAGGGACTGCAGTGAAGGATGAAGGACTGCAGTGAAGGATGAAGGTCCCCAGAAGGTCTGGAACTCAGTCCAGGATCCATGGATCTTCCAACAGATGATGGTGGAGAAACGGAAACCAAATCTGTCGAGGCCGGTAGGGGGCTATGAGTATAACATTCCTTCCCAGCGATTTTGCTTTTTGTAAAAATCTGGGTATCAACGGGAAGGGTGGAAATGCATAAAGGAGACCCGGGGGCCAATCGTGTAAAAGTGCATCTCTCGGGGTATGATCGGGAGGTGGTTTTAGGGCAAAGTAGTTTCTGCATTTTGAATTGATGTGGCTGGCAAAAAGGTCACAAGGCTGGCCCCATTTGCAGAAAATCAAATCCGCAACTTGTTGTTTAAGAGACCACTAGTGAGGGAGCAATATTGCCCTGCTTAGCTTGTCCGCTATCATGTTGGATTTCCCCGGGATGTGCATTGCTAACAGAAACACTGGGATGACACAGCCCATTGCCAGACCCTGAGGGCTTCTCGACAAAGGGAGTAGGACTTGGTTCCACCTTGCTTGTTCAAGTACCAGACTACTGACATGTTGTCCATCTGAATTGCAATAGTTCCTAGAGGGAGAGAGTCCTGAAAGTACTGCAACGCCAGAAGTACCGCTCTCAACTCTAGAACATTGATGTGCAGATGTGATTCTTGATCTTTCCATGTGCCTTGGGCAGTCTTTCCCTGAAAATGCATCCCCCCCCCCACCCTATCAGGGAAGCGTCCGTGGTCAAAGTGGCTACTGGGGGAGGGAGAACAAAGGGTCTTCCAATTGTGACATGAAGAGACATCAACCACCACCGAAGGTCTCTCTTGCAAGAATCCATGATGAGAATCATGTGGTGCATCGCTAGTTTCTGGTACGACCACTGAGCAAAGAGGAGCCATTGAAGAATTCGCATATGCATCCTTGTGAGTGGTATAGCCAGAATTGCTGCCGCCATCAAACCTAGCACCTTCAATACCTCTGCTGCTGTAGCTTTGTTCTTTGACACCAGTGAGCTGACGTTTTGGCGGAGAAGTGAGACTCTTTCGACAGGGAGATGTAGAGTGGTAGTTGAGATATTTAACTCTGCTCCTATAAAAACGGTATGCTGCAATGGCGATAAGGCAGACTTTTCGAAGTTGATTGTAATGCCTAATTGATGGCAGAGTGTCAGAGTGTATTGTGTTGCCTGAGTCAAATGATGCCTGGTGGTAGTGGTGAGGAGCCAATCGTCTAGGTATGGAAACACCTGGAATCCTAGACGTCTCAGGTGAGCCGTGACCACTGCCATGCATTTGGTGAACACTCTGGGGGCTGTAGTGAGACCAAAGGGCAGGGCTCGAAACTGGTAATGATTGGCTCCCAGACGGAAATGCAGATGATCTTAGGAGCGTCTGTTCATCTTTATGTGACAGTATGCGTCCTTGAGATCTATGGAGCACATCCAATCGCCTTTCCCTAGGAAGGGAAGAATGGACTGAAGCGTGACCATTTGGAACTTCTCTTTCTTTATGAACTGGTTGAGTCTGCTGAGGTCCAAGATAGGTCTCCAGTCCCCTGTTTTCTTTGGTACCAAAAGGAATCTTGAGTAAGTTCCGAATCCAACTTGGTCTGCTGGGACTGGTTGGATGACTCTTTTTTTCTAGCAATCTGTGGACCTCTACGATTGCTTGTTCCCTGAGATTGGGTGGAACATCTGGGATTCTCTTTACAGGAATGGGAGGGGAAGAAAACAGTATGAAATATCCTCTGGAAATGATGCTTTGTACCCAAGTATCTGATGTTATGTTTAGTCAGGCTTCTGGGGTACAAAGACAAGCAACCCCTGACTGCCTCCTGAGCCGAACAGTCGGGCCCCCTTTCAGGGGCGCTGGTAGGGTTGACCAGAGAACTGACCCCTGTCACACTGTTGCTGTGGACCCCCTCTGCCACGGGGGCGGCGTCTTCCGTTATAACCCCCTCCTCTGCCTCTGGAGGGGGTTTCTCCACGTGTGTCCTGAAAGGCTCCCTGTCCTTTTTGGGACAACATTTTCCCTCCCCTAGGGCCCTTGGGGTAGGGCCGAGTAGGGGTAGAAAAATGGACTCCAACGGCAGATAAGGTCTTGCCTTCCTGCTCACACCTGGTTAAAGTTTCCTTTACTTTTGGCCCAAACAGTGATGAGCCATCAAATGGGGTATTAATAAAGGAAGGCTTAAAGGGTTCCACAAAGGAACAGAGACGCATCCAGGCTTGTCTTCAAAGAGCAATGCCCGAACTAGTGGCTCTACTCGAACCATCAGCTGCATAGGATATGAGACGCATGGATGAGTTTACCACTAAGTTTAGAGTAGCGAGCTGGGTGTTGACTTTGTTGGCCACCTCTGCAGCTACCGTACCCTGGAGAGTATCTCCTAGCTCTTTCAGGAGATCTCTTTGTAGTCTCGTAAAGTGGGTTAAGTAGTTCAGTGATCGCAGAGAAAAAGTCGCTGAACTAAACATGCGCTTCCCATATCTATCCATGACCCTAGAATCTCTGTTAGGGAGATGGATAGAGGTGGATGTCTCAGATACTTCCTTTTTGGTGGCTGCAGCTACCACCATGCATCAACAGGCACTCCCTTTGTCAAAAATAGCTTGTCCACTGGGGCAAACATGAATTTATTGGGCTTATGAGGAACAGGTTCCATGGCCTCCGGTGACTCCCACGCCTTACGAGAAATCAGTTCCATGAGCTCGTCGTAAGGTGGAGACACCCAAGAAGTGGAAGGTTGAGACCCAAAAGCCTTCAAGAGCATGGACTCATCCTCAGTCGGGGTCTTGGAATGTCAATCGTCCCCCTGACTAAGGATCTCTAGTATCTCTGCAAAGGAGATATTCTCAGAGGGGGATCAAGGGGACCCTTCTGACTCATCTAAGTCCGTATCAGATGTCAAAGACTCCTGTGGGGAGTCTAAGTGCCTCCTCTTGCACAGTCTCTTCCTGGGCACCTCCTCAGTGGGGGGATCTGGGGAGGTCTCAGAAGAGCAGGGGATACCCTGTGGGGGTACTTGAGGCTCGGGGTCTCTACGCTTAGAGGGACCAATAGATGAAGAAGCAGACACAGGAGCTTGAAGGGAGAGGGAAGTCTGAACTGATGCTGACGTTGTCTTGGGAGACAAAACTCTCCTCGCAGCATCAAAGGCACCATGGCTCCGACGAGAAGGAGTGGACTGGCCCGCGAGTACCGTCTGATCCTCCTACACCAAAACCCTGGGCTCCGAGCCCGAGGTAGGAGCCGAGCTCATCAGAGTCAAAGCCCTGAGAGGAAGAGTCGGCACCGACAAATCAGTTCGACTATCCTCCCCGGACCCGATGGGAGAGCATTGGCTCCTAAAGTACTCGGAAGGTGCCGAGGACATCCGAGTAGATGGAGCCGATAACACCTGTGCGGGTATCGACTCCAAGGGTTCGACAACCATCGGTTCAATTTCCTTCTGCTCCGACAGACCAGTACGGCTCGGAGGAGGAGTAGACAAATCTGGTTCCATGGTCTTCGGCACCGACGAGCTGGTAGGGCCAACAACAATTTGGTAAGTCCTGGTGCCTGTAAAAGCTTCTGCACTAGCCAATCCATGTCCAAATCTGAAAGGCTGACTGAGGACTTAGCTGAATGCACCAAAGGTGCTGGCTGGAGCAGAGAGGAAGAAGGAACTTCAGAGACCGGCTCCAATACTGAGAGCTGGCTCCGACTCAAAGGTACACTCGGTTCCGAGGTCAGTGGAACCGATGACCTTCCTTCTGAAATTTTTGCCTTTTTTGTCACTTTGTCTGAAGATCTGGATTTTGAGGATTTGGAGGATGTGCTAGTACCCTCATGGCTACTCAACACCTCAGAAAAAGATTGCTGTAGTAATCCCCTGTCTATTAGCTTCCTCCTTCTCTCCAAGAGGACTCTCGAAGAAAAAGAATGGCAAATGCTGCAAGTGTCTTGGAGGTGTTTGGCCCCCAGACAGTAGACACACTGAATGTGTCCGTCAGTGACGGACATTTTCTGTCCACAATCTGGGCATTTTTTGAATCCCGATTTAGGATGTGATTTCTCCTTTTCATCCGACATAGTTAAATAAAACAAACAGTAAACTGCAAAAAGTAAGACAGTAAAGTCCTTACTGACTTGTAAAGACCAACAAAACAACTAAGCCCAAACCGGGCACTGTCTATAACAATATAATTATAGATTACAAATATAGGGCTAAAGAGGCCCACAGAGAAAAACCCTGACTATCAGAAAGACTAATAAGAGTAAATAGGGCTAAAGGCCCACATAAACCAAGAAGCCAACAGGGCACTAACTATTTAAAACTATTTAAAACTAATTAAACTATAGATTATATTATGAAATGACCTAATACTAACACACAGCTATCTTAGTAACAAAAAGGAAAGTTTTTTTTATAAAACTTGCTGTTATTTTTCCCACAAATGGTCCGAGCTAGCTGAATCACAGAGATCTCTCTTGCCATGGCAAACTAGATCTGAGGTAATTCCAGCAGTGCGTTGTGGGATAAGGGGCTTGGTCTTGAGCTTTGCTATTGGCCATGTCGGAGCCGAGGATCGGCTCCAAACCATCAGTGAGAATAAACAGCAAGATTTAACAACTTCACATTACATGGTTAAAGCTTTAAAATAACTTTTTTTTTAAAAACAGACCCAAATCAACTAAGATGCTGGCACAAATACTGAGACAACAGAAGGTAGACAGGATTACTAAAATAAGGGACCTCAGATCAAGTATAATGGAAAGTGATCCAAAAAGGATTCTCTGTGTAATGAGGGATTATTACAGAGCTTTATATCAAAGTGAATTGGAGTTAGAAATAAAAGATTTGTGACAATATTTAAAACAGCTTTCTATACTCAAAATATCAGGAGAAGTAGAGTTAACCAAATGAAGGAAAAAATCTAGATGAAATTCAAAAATATATGAAAAATCAGATTGTAGGGAAAAATTCAGGGTTAGGTGGGATGCCAATTGAAGCTTGGAGAAGAAAGGCAAAGGATATAGAACAAAGTTGGACAAAACTGTTCAATATTACTTTGAATGGAGGTGAAGTCCCAGCTTGTAATGACTATTATAGTCATAGAAGGAAAAGATTCCACAGATCCAGATTCTTACAGACCTATATCAGTTTTAAACCGTGACTGTAAGGTGTTCATGAAAATTTTGAAGAGTAAACTTGCAAATATATTAGGAAAGATAATAGACTTAGAGTGATGTGGGTTTATAGAATATAAACAAACCTTTGATAAAATATAAAATTAATAGAACTTCAATGCTACAAAAGGATGCAGAAATGAATAAACAAACAATAATGCTTATATGATTAGTTGCAGCAAATGCATTTGACAGGGTAAGTTGGAGATTCTTATTAAGAACGTTAGAAGCAATAGGATTCCCTTCAGGATGGACTGCTTTGATTATTAAATTTATAAAGGAGCAAACGTAAAGATTAAATTGCCCATTCTTTCCATTAAAGTTTGCTACATATCTAGAGCATTTGGCCATAGAAATCAGAATGTTAACATAAAATAATATATGGGCAGGCAACGTGGACACAATAACCTTATTTTCAGATAATGTTATTCTATATATTACAGACCCAGAGGGTATATTAAACAATTATTTCAAATACTGGGGAATTTCAACAAATTAGCAGGATATAAAGTCAATGAAACCAAGACTAGGACAAATAATCATAAATTACCTCCATGTATGACCTAGTGTAACAATTCTCTTTCCAATGCAGACATAATAAAATTAAATGTTTTGGAATATGGCTGAAGCAACATACAGAACAGACTGCTAGGGATATGTGGGTATACATAAAACAAAAGTTATATGGGAACAAGTGGGATTAAAAGATAATAACAATGGATGTGAATAGTAAGTTACAAACTATCAAAATGCTCTTAGTGCAGTGGTCTCATGCATAGCAAACAATTGTACTTTTACAAACATACAGATCAACAATGATCAGAAATAAACATACAGTTAAAAGGATTTTTTCAGGGGGACAGAAAAGGAAAAGTGAAGCGGGACAAACTTTTTCTAACTGGAATAAAGGAATTAGGAGTGCTGGTCCTGAAATAATATTATACGGATTCACAAATAAGATTACTTTACTTAGTTCAAGATACTGCATATATACCAAAACGGAAAAGAATGACATTGAAGAAAGATGGAAAAGGGATAGAGAGGAATCAAAAGAAATATGAAAAATGACTGAACAGGGAAAAAAAACTACTATGCTAATGAGATCATATGAACTGTTATAAAACAATAAATAATAAAAGCGTAATAAATTGGAGAAACTACATACATTCCAATTGGTTATGAAGTAGGGATATGGAATATCTAACAGAGAGATAGTGCTGCCTCTGAATGGAAAAAGAAAAACAAAACTCCCAAATTCTGGGAACAAACATTAATAGGGACTAGAATAAGAGACTGGCAGGAGGTAACCCGACAGTTTGATTTACAGGAACAGGACAGGCTTACCTATATGTGGCTAGTATTAGAATTAAAGAAGGAAATGAAGCACTAGAGCCTGAATAAAGGATTGCCAAAGATAGTAAAGTACACAGTGGATGCTAGGACCTAACAGGCAATCAGGAAAAGACTTGTAAACAGATCTTATAGAAAACTAATTAAACTCGGAATGAAGCGTGATAATAAGTTAGGTGGGAATGGGACATTACATTATAAAGGCAGTTGTCTTCCAAAATAAGTATGTTTAATAGTTAGGAAGGTCACAGAAACTGGGGAATTTAGAATATTTGGATGGGATATGCATGCACAAGCATTTTTACACCTCAGCAAGGATTCAAAACATGTTTGACAGACAGGTGGAGTGTGTTTTTATTTATTGGTGAGAGATTAGAGGAGAGCACTATTTTTTATTCCAAAACTCTACTACTGTTAAATCAATTTATCTTATAAATTAAATAAAAAAAGAAAAACGATGGCTTGTGTTGGAGATAAAATTAAGGGAAAAGGGGCACTTAAGAATGTATATTTTGGAATTGTAATGAACCGAGTGATTTCAAAATGAGGGTTCAACAGCTGCTAACATGTCTATTAGATCAGGAAACAAAACAAAACAAAACAAAATAAATTATTATCATTGTTGCTAATAGTAGCCAAAAGGGGGATTACAAGGAAATGGAAACCGCAAGAAAACCCTGAAATTCAAGATGTTAAAACTATAATGGAAAATATAAAGGGGTTGAAATTGGGGGGGGGGGGCTGAAAGATGGTAAAGGATTTTTTTTGATTAGCAAATGGAATAAATGGGATATTTCTCACACTCAAGAAACTTAAATATTGAAAATCTACAGTAGGGAAAGAAATATGAAAACTGGAAAACGACAGCTGAGATACATATGGCCCCACTGTGTCAGGAACTGCAATTATAGAAAGATGAATTTTCAGGTCTATTTTAAATACATTTTGATTGTTCGGTTTATTAAAAGTGATTTTTTTTTTTCTGTGCTTGTTGTAATGATAAACACATGCAAGACTATAACTGCAAGTTGAGGTGGGACTTGTTTTTAAAACCTGTTTAATGTATCTCACTTATATAACAAGATTAGTGAATGGGAAAGTACAGCAGTTAATAAGGTCAATGGACAAAAACAGTTGTAATCACTGATATTGGGCTGATCCAATATGTATTAGACAGATAAACAGACAGGTAGATAGGCTTATGAATGGTCAGCCCCTGTGAAAGGTCCGTGCTGCACCATGCATGTGGGTTGCACAAGAAGTAATTGTCATTTCTATATATAAAAAGCATAATTCCAGATGATATATTGCAGTATTACATCCATGGTGACTGGCATGACTTCCTATCATTTTACTGAGTCACAACTCATCACATTACTTATAATGTTGAAAATTTTAAATACAATTTGGACATGTATTTGGGGTTGAAAAATTCTATTCCTCCTATATCTGTATTCTCTGTGTATATATTTATCTTTAACTGAGCAAAACAATGAATTTTTAAATGTCATTTTTCTTCTTTGGGGAAAAACAATTCTGCCCTAGGGCTGTGAGAAGCTGTGCCTCACAACCCACAAACTTATATAAACAAACTTCAGGTCAAACAACAGGGAAAGGGAAAAATTTTGACATTTAAAAACTTATTTCAGTGGGATATGACTGCGATGAGTTGCGACTCAAATCATTACATTTCTGAGTGCCACTTTGGTTGGAAGGAGACACACCAGGGCAGAGAGCTTCTTAAGGTCACTATATACAATACTGTTGGTGCTTTACAACTGTACCAGGTCATAACCTCTAGATTTTCTGCCACATGATTTGTCTGAAGTGTAAGTGGAACTCTTGGAAGTGGTTGAGGGGAACTCCAGATTGACAGCATTCAGGGCCACCCTCTTGAAGTCCTGCATGAAATACTTAGAACCAAGGATGATATCCCTGTTTTCTACCCATTCCTGGATGGACGTATATATTTCTCCTGTATGCAACCTCTGTTTACTGGGTCACAAAGATGAACACTGGCAAATCCTGTCATAGGTTTCCTTCTCCCTAGTGGTGCATGGACTGACCAAAGCTGCAGGTGGATAGAGATGGCAGCCTTGAAGATGACATCATTGACCAATGTCTGGCAGTGTTTATGACCTGCAGGTTTTAATCAGTTGTGAACATGATGCTATTCTCCTGGAGTGGCAGGATCTTGAAGGAACTGGTAATAAGGAGCAGCTCCACAGGTTTCACATGCAGGATTTTCACCCAATCCTTCCAGGTCACTATCTCCAAACCTCAGCACACTTTACAGTCTGAATTCTGAGTGTATAAACAGATATGAGTACAAATATGCATGTGAACTGTGATTCAAGGAATGCGGGGGAATGTCACTCTCCCCAGAGTGCAGCAACTTCATCCCTGAGGCTTTTGGCCTCCTTTGCAAAACACAAATTTTAATTACGCTGCAAATTCATTTTTTCATATTCAAATATAATTCAGACTCCTTTTCAATGAATCTATATCATACAGCCATTACAATTTGAAGGGGGTGTGCATTGCACAGTGAAACTGTAAGCTCTTTTAGAGAATGGATTGAGGAATATTTGCATGCATCAATAAATCAGGATGTTGCAAGTCTGTTGTCAGACACTTATTTTATGCCATAAGAAAAACTGCCAGGGGCTTTCTCTATATGCTTCTTAAACATACTGCAGCCTGTGTTAGATAAGAATGTTATTTGAAATGACGTGATGTACTATAAACACATATTGCCAAAGAGTGTGTGTGTGTGGGGGAATCTTGCCACCTTGCAAAAATTATTAGGTTCCTTACAAAAAAAAGATCATGAGCATGTAGGACCTGGTTTACCAAGAGAGGCTGAAGGCCTTGTCCCTGTATCCATTATCTCCTTAGGGATGATCTGTACCTTGCCTTCTGGGTCATTAAGGACCTGGCAGTCTAAGACCTCTTTTTCCCCACAGTCCAGTGAACACTAAAGCCAGAAATATGAACCTGCTTCAGCATATAAACAAATAATGGTGGCGAGATACATTTGTCAGGAAATGACTACCCCTTCTTTGGAACAAACTTCCTAACCAGATCAAGCAATCTGATACACTATCTTTCTTTAAGAAGGAATAAGACAGTTGAATGGGTATTTATAAATTCACCCCCCAGTATGACTGGCGTATTGCTCCTTGATAAAGAGGTAAGGTCTAAGAGTGGGCAAAGGCATGGTGTAAATGGCCACATGGCCCAGTTGCCTTGTGTATTCTGATTCTGTGATACAGATGGTATACTTTTTGTCCTTCTGGAGTGTTCATCTAACCTGCTAAGTCCACTGAATTTGTTGCTTTGTAGAGGCCCTGACATTTTAATCTTGTTAGTGATTACTAATGTTCTGCAGTCAGCCCTTGTCAAGTCTCAAACTGGCAGCTACAATTAAATTTATGCCTGTGATGCTTAGTCTAGTTGTTAAGGTTCATCTAATGACTGCCACTATAGGTAGTCCAGTGGTGACAGCTATGCTATTCTAGCACGATGCAAGGAAAAGAGGAAGCACTCTACTCAATATATGAGAGACAGTACATATGCTCATAAGGAAGTCACTACTTGTTTACACACTGAAGAAGCAAAACCTAGATGGGCAGCAAAAACAGGGGGCAAAATATACATATAAGTAAGCCTGCACCTTCCAGAGTTCCTGCAAGTAAGGACACTTAAAAGATATGCATTTTTACCTATTCCATCTTCCCTGCTCAGAGTTTAGCCTCCATTCTTCACCCTGTGGAAGATACAAAGGATAGCCTGTTTCAGGTCTACTTGGATTACATGTGTCTGTTTAGATGCAATGCATTTAACAGTAGTTCAAAATGCCCTTGAGAACAGACTAGGCTGGTCCTAGTCTCCTTGCCTGGATCTATAGTCAGTACTCACATGTACCCTTTTTGCCAACTTATTTTAAATGGTTAGAACTGTCCTACATTATCTTCTCATTTTAGGAGTCTGTGATTGTACCTCTGGGTTCCAGAACCCACGTGTTTACAGCTTTAAATTGATTATGGTAACACATATCCAGGCAAACCTGAAATATTTTGCTCCTCCTTTGTCTTTTTGTTCTAGCCTATCATTACACTCTGTGAAGAACAACTCCAGAACTAATGGCTTTACAATGCCATTATCTTTCCATCTCCAAAATTAAATGCATTCTAAATGAGATATCTGCAGTGATCACTACAGAAACATCTGGTTTGCCCTAATGCAGTACCTTATTATAGTATCTTGCTTTAGATCATAACTTAGTATGAGCTGGAAAGCTATAACTAAGGGCCATAGTAATGTTAGGGAGAAGTGGATTTCATATTTTAACGCATCCAGTGTTACTCCCAGATGCATGACATTCAAAGACATCAGTGTGAGAATGTGCAGGGGTGCTTCCACATGCACACCCCAAGGCAGATGTCTCTCTGTAGTAGCACTCATGCCGCAAACACAAATGTTCTTTTTGTGGCAGTGGGATGTTTGTTCCATACTCTTCACTTCTTTACTTGGTGTTCTCAGTTAGTAACTGTAATGCTCAACCTTGGTCTTCTGCTAAAGCACTTAGCAGCCTTTCTTACATGCCTAATAAAGTAGTAACATGCTTTTGTACTTCTATCCTAACAGTTCCCTTCTAATCTTTTTTTTTTTTTTTTTACTGTGCATAACACTGTTTTGCATTTGTATATTCCAAATCCATTTCTGGCAATAATTGCAGAGCATACCTTACTTTACAGCTCTGCACTTAAATTACTGACACTTTCTTTTCTATTACATCCACTAAAACCAATGCTACCGCCACTGCTGTTGTTAATACAAACTGTATTTTGTAATGTTTACACAGCTGGAACAAAGCTACTGTATCTGTGACTCTACATTCCAAATTTGTAATGAGTACAGACAAAAATGAAAACCAAGCAAAACTAAAATGTGCTGATGTTACGGGAGTTTGAATTAGCACTTGTGTTCTGCTGTAGGTAAGTGTGTGTGTGAGTGTATTTGTGTGGGGAAATGCTGTGTGTTAGTGTGTGTTGTGACTGTGGTGTGTGTGTGTGTGTGTGTGTGTGTGTGTGTGTGTGAGGGATTGTACTGTGTGGGTGTGTGTTTGCCTTGTGTGTCTGTTTGTGCGATCTCAGAGTTAGAATATTAAAGTAGGGGGGTGTGGGGAGTGCAGGGGGGCTTGCCCCCCTGCCTATCATTAGTGTTGGGTGTTTTGTTTAGTAGTGTGGGGCAGTTGTGTGTGTGTTTTTGTGTGTTATGTGTGTTTTGTAAACTTAAGTGTTTTTCGGTGTTTTGGGATTTCGTTGTTTTCATCTCTGTGGTCTGCGTTTCGTTCTGGTCTTTCGTTGTTATGAAGCAGACCCATTAATACATACATATTTATGTAACATATGCTACTAATTCTTAACTGTGAGACAAAAATGTGAAATGGTGACTGGACAATGAGGGCCTTCTTTAAAATTATGCAGAAAAACACAGAATATGTTGGTGTATGTATGCAATAAATGATATCAGCATGTAGATCCACATTATTTATGCTGCTACAAGTAAATTTGTTAGGTGAAGATTATGTCAAAAAATGTACATCACTATTTGACACAGTGGTCTAATTAAGGCAGTGCATGTAGCCTAGCTAACCAAACACTGAAGCTTTAACTTCAGCGCATGCAGAAAACTCATGAAAAGAGGGCCTGTCAGAACTCAAGGCAATATACTAGTAAAAATGATTTTATGGTTGTGGTTTTATAAACATTCCTTAGGTAAATTCATGCAATTAATGTGTACAGGTTTAGACAAAAAGAAGTTATGTACTTACCATAACATTCCATGTTTGTAGTCCATCTCGCCTATATTCTTGCTGGATAACGGCTCCGACTCGGCCAATACTAAAGCTCGAGGGCTTTTTACTGGCTCGAGGCTAGCCTCTATCCCATGGTGCCTCACAGCAATTCCCCAGATCTAGTTTGCAAGAAAGTAATAAATATCTATCAGGTAATAATAAGAAGAAAGAATCTGTAAAAATACAGGATGGGATTAGAAACATAATCCATTCCAGGTGGACAGTAAAGAGCAAAGTGAGACAGCCCCAGAAAGAGGTCCACTAGATCCCCCAGAAACGGGAAGGGGGTTGGAGGGAGGGACGCAAGAATATAGGCGAGATGGACTACAAACATGGAACATTATGATAAGTACATAACTTCTTTATGTTAGGTAGTCCTATTTCGCCGTAATTCTTGCTGGATGGGACAGCGTCTCTAGCACCTTTATCCCAGGTGGCTCAAGCGAAGAGACTCTTCAGCACAGTGGACCCAAAGGATGACCTGTCCCTGGAGGCCAAATCCAATTTGTAATGAGTGACAAATGTATGTGGTCTTGCCCAAGTAGCTGCTGCACAAATAGTATCAATTGGGAGCCTAGATCTAAAAGCTCATGAAGTAGCTATAGCCCTAGTAGAGTGACCTTTAGCTTTTAATGGTAATTGTCTACCAGCTTGTTGATAAGCAAAGGATATGCAATCCGAAAGCCATTTTGAAAGAGTAATTTTTGAAACAGGTAAGCCTTTCCTTTTGTCAGAAAAGGAAACAAAAAGTTGATCAGATTTCCTGAATTCTTTGGTCCTGTGTATATAAAACCTGAGTATCCTGTGGACATCTAGCTGGTGAAGTCTATACTCTTGATTTATTAGAGTGGTTTGGAAAAAACACAGGTAACTCAATGGTAGTATTCAGGTTGTGTTCTGAGCATACCTTAGGGAGAAAGGAAGGGTTTGTCCTAAGAGAGACTCTATCCTTGTGAAAGATAATGTAAGGAGATCGAATAGTTAGGGCTTGAAGTTCCGAGACTCTCCTAGCTGATGTTATAGCTACCAAGAACAGGGTTTTCCATGATAACAATTTTAAGTCTGACGACGAGGATGGTTTTAAAGGGTGCAGACATCAAAGATGAGAGGACTAAATTTAAGTCCCAGCGTTCTAAAGGTTGTTTTATTGGGGGCCTAAGAAGAACTCCTTTTAAGAAGGTTTCACAGAGGGAGTGTGTCATGATTGGATTTCCCATGAAACCAAAATGGAAATTGGACATGGCAGCTAATTGAACTCTAACTGTAGCGGCTGCTGCTCCGTCATGAAAAATTGTTGTTAGGAAGGATAAAATGGATTCTAAAGGAGCTGTATATGGATCTAAGCCCCGGTTCATAGCCCAAAGGGAAAACCTTTTCCATTTGCTGGAATATAGTTTCTGAGTGGAAGGTTTATGGAATGAAATTAGGATGTGTTTGACCGTTGGGGATAAGGGAATGCACCTGTACGTGGAATTGGAGCAGCCATACTGTCAATGTGAGAGTGTGGAACTGTCCTGATTGATGAATCAGAAGATCTGGAGATGGATCCAGAATCCATGGTTCCTCCAAAAGCTAGGGCCACAGGAAAGGAACAACCAAATGACTGCATGTTGCATGTACGGCTACTGCACGGCTCAGAAAGTCCCAAGTACAAATCACGAAAAGAGCCAGCAAAAAGGTGTAAATTCACTATTTTAATCAGATAAAACCAAGTGATGTTGCATGACCAAGGTAGAGGGAAATAAAAACCCTACTACCTGCCTCAAACCGGTTTCGGCCGTAATAGACTTCTTCAGTGAGAAAAAAACATGAAGAACATAACATACATACATTTATATATACACCATGTGACTGTTCATTGGTCCATCATAAATGATCATTAAGTCCAGGTGGAAACAAAGCTCCTAGCTTAATAATCCATTTATGTTCTTTAAAATCAAGTATATTATGCCATCCTGATTTGTCCCTCCATTTCCCAACAATACAATCAATAGCAATAAAGTGAAAAAAATGCAGTATTGTGTTTACACACGTTTATACAAAGCATTTGTAGAACGTTTGTTTTTAATATCACTAAGATGCTCGCCAATTCTGAGACGAAAAGGTCTAGATGTTTGTCCCACATAAAATGAGGAGCATGAACATGTAGCTAATTAGATTACCCACTCTGTACTGCAATTAGCCCAGAAATTAATGTCAAAAACCACAGATGTATTCCGGCTACTGAATTCCTTTGTTTTAATAACCTTAGAGCAATGAGTACAATGTCCACAAGCCATACAGCCTATTAGTGGGTCACCTGTACGTGTACGTTGAGTGGAGACCAATGGACCAGGTCCCACCTTCTTATAATGACTAAAGAGGGAGCCTAATGTACGTCCTCTCCTAAAGGAAAGGGAACATCTATTACCCAGAAATGGGTGTAATCTGTCCTCGGCCAAAAGTATGTTCCAGTGTCTGTTAATGATGTTCATGAACCCCTGTGTGTTATGTCCATATGTGGTCACTAAACAGACCAGTTGACTAGAAAGGCCCTTAGGGTTCTTCTTATATTGGAGAAGTTTGGTTCTGTCTTGGGTAGAAGCCCAATGACAAGCAGTACTAATTGCCCCAGGTTTGTAGTGTGTCTCACAAAATCTGCTCCAGCCAGGACTCCTATGAGGATACCAGGGATGATTTAATACGATTTCAACTGGTCCGTTTAGTGACCACATATGGACGTAACACACAGGGGTTCATGATCATCATTAACAGACACTGGAACACACTTTTGGCCAAGGACAGATTACAGCCATTTCTGGGTAATAGATGTTCCTTTTCCTTTAGGAGAGGACGTACATTAGGCTCCCTCTTTAGCCATTATAAGAAGGTGGGACCTGGTCCATTGGTCTCCACTCAACATACACTTACAGGTGACCCACTAATAGGCTGTATGCCTTGTGGACATTGTACTCATTGCTCTAAGGTTATTAAAACAAAGGAATTCAGTAGCCGGAATACATCTGTGGTTTTTGACATTAAATTCTGGGCTAATTGCAGTACAGAGTGGGTAATCTACTTAGCTACATGTTCATGCTCCTCATTTTATGTGGGATAAACATCCAGACCTTTTCGTCTCAGAATTGGGGAGCATCTTAGTGATATTAAAAACAAACGTTCTACAAATGCTTTGCATAAATGTGTGTAAACACAATACTGCATTTTTTCACTTGTTATTGATTGTATTGTTGGGAAATGAAGGGACAAATCAGGATGACACAATATACTTGATTTTAAAGAACGTAAATGGATTATTAAGCTAGGAGTTTTGTTTCCACCTGGACTTAATGATCATTTATGATGGACCAATGAAAAGTCACATGGTGTATATATAAATGTATGTATGTTATGTTGTTCATGTTTTTTTCTCACTGAAGAAGGCTATTACGGCCGAAACCGGTTTGGGGCAGCTAGTAGGGTTTATATTTCCCTCTACCTTGGTCATGCAACATCACTTGGTTTTATCTGATTAAAATAGGGAATTTACACCTTTTTGCTGGCTCTTTCTGTGATTTCCACAGGAAAGGAAACCAAACTTGTCGAAGCCAGTAAGGAACAATGAGGATCAAGGAACTCCTCAACTGTCTTGCTTTCTGTATTACTTTGGGTATGAGTGGAAAGGGAGGAAAGGCATAGAGAAGTCCCGGGGGCCAGTCTTGAACTACAGCATCCCTGGGTGACATCCCCGGATGGGGAATTAGGGCAAAGTAGCTGCTGCATTTGGTGTTCAGCTGAGTGGCAAATAGATTGCAGCAAGGCTGGCCCCATTTGTGAAAGATCTCTTTCGCAACCATTGGATTCAGGGACCACTCGTAAGGCATCAGAATTGCTCGGCTGAGTTTGTCTGCTATTATGCTGGATTTCCCCGGGATATAGGTTCATAGGTTCGTACTAGGCTATCTGCCCTAGGGCATTTATAAGCCTAGCCCACAGTTTTGTGGTTTTCACCACCCCTTTAGTTTGAAGGATACTATGCCCATTATTTTGCTGTGCCTCTGTCAAGCAGTGACACTGAGGTTATCCCTGGGGTATACCTGCGATCTCCCATCCATTGGTCAAGATTTCTCTTGAACAAGGCCAGCGAGGTGCTCTGCCTCACATGTACCGGGATTTTGTTCCACAGCATAGGGAGTCTCTGGGTGATGAATCTTTCCCTCCAGCACATTCTATTAATAGCTGTGTTGAGGTTTAAGTCTCTTGCCCTTGTAGTTCTGATGGATTTAGATTTTTTGAGCTGAAGCATGTTCATTAATTCCGGGTTGGACATGGCCTTGTATGTCAAGCACAGGTCACCTCTGAGCAGACGGTAAGCGACTGAATAGAGCTGGAGTTCCTTCAGTCGGGCAGCATAAGACATATTTTTGAGACCCTTTATCCTTTTGGTGAGGAACTTTTGGGGCCTTTCCAATTGCTGCAGGTGTCGGGTCAGGTACATTCCGAATGGGGCATTGTACTCAATCATTGGTTTGATGAGTGATGAGTACAGGGGAACGATGACCTCCCTTGATCTAGATGTGAATCCCTTCATGATCAGGTGAGCAATGTAGAAGGTCTTCCTAACTACTTTGGCAACGTGAATGTCAAATGAAAGGTTACTGTCAACCTGGGTCCCCAGATCCCTGATAACCTCTTCTGTGCTTAGTGGATTGCTACCTATATGGTAACTAGGGGTAACCTTGTTTTTCCCGAAGGGTATGACTATGCATTTTTTGGCGTTTAACTTTAGGCCATGGTTCTGGCACCAGTTATCTGTTTCTATGAGACCCTTCTGAAGGATGTCTGTGTCAGATGGGTTTTCAACTATGGTGCCCAGTTTGCAGTCATCTGCAAACTTTGTCAGCCATAATTCTCCTGTGTTTGCTTGTACTTCTGAAAAGTAGATGCCAAACAAAAGTGGGCCCAGGACTGAGCCCTGTGGGACACCACTTGTGACAGGCTTGGAGTCTGACATGGCGCCAGCAACTCTGACCCTGTGGGTTCTGTCACTTAACCAGTTTGCAACCCATCTAGTGACGTATAGGTTTACATTTAAGCTGGTGAGTTTTTCAATGATACCCGAGTGGGGTATTGTGTCGAAAGCCTTTGCCAGGTCAAGGTAGGCTGTGTGGACTGCCTTGCCCTCATCAATGGCCTTGGTGACTGTTTCGAAGAAGTCAACCAAGTTTAAGAGGCATGATCTGCCTTTGACAAAGCCAAACTGGGTTGGATCCAAAGTCTGCAAGTCCCCTATGTCTTTATTTATGAGTTCCATTATGATCCTCTCCATAGCTTTGCAGACCAGGCTTGTCAAGCTGATGGGACGGTAGTTTCCGGGGTCGGTGGAGGCACCTCCTTTATGAAGTGGGACCACCATTGCCGTACGCCACTCCTTGGGTACGTATCCTGAGGTGAGGCTAAGATTAAACAGCTGCCCTAGCTGCGGGTTTAATTCCTCATTGAGTTCGTGGAGCACACAACCGGGGACACCATCTGGTCCCATGGATGCTGTGTTTTTCGCCTTGGAGAGAGCAGTTCTCACCTGAGCATTTGAGATGTTTGGAGACTACAATCCTCTGGTATAGATATCTCTCCTTTTGGGGGGGAGGGGGGGGATTTGCACTGAACCTGTCAGCCAGTATGCTGGCAATGTCTGTAGGTTCAGTGATTTTTACGTCATTTTGAACTAATTCTGAGCATATCTGGGAGTTTCCTCCCAGGTTTCTAACATAGCTAAAAAAGGCTTTATGATTGTCTTTTGAGTCCTTAGCGATTTTTCTCTCTAAATTTGCCTTGGATGCTTTTATGAGAGATCTCAGTATTTTACTTATAATGATCAGGGGTGTCTTCCCTTTTACGGATTTTGCTCCATCTTGTAGTAGCTTCTTCCTTTTGTTGTAAAGCTTGTTTATGGCTGGGGTCCACCAGACTGGATGCTTGCCTTTGGTACAAAGAGTCTTTGTTTTGTTTGGGATTGCCTGGTCCATGCAGTCCTGGAGGTGCTGGTAGAAGGCATTTGTAAGTGATTCAGTGGTTTGAGTAATGGTTTCCGCTGGCTCGGGGGCTTTGAAAGAGACCACACCAGTCTTTAGGAGTGTGAAGTCGGCTTTTGAGAAGTTCTTCACTGTGGTCTTTTTTATCTGGGGTGGGGGCGGGATATGGACTTCCAGTGAGATTAGTTTATGATCTGATCTCACCAATGATGGGTATACTTCAGGTGTTGAACATTGTGACCCCATGTTTGTGATGATGAGATCTAGTATGTTTTCTCCTCTTGTGGGGATGGTGACTAGTTGTTCCATGGCATTTGAATTTATGAACTCTAGGAACCTTTCGGTTAGAGTGTTGGAGCTTGAGTAGTGATCCCAGTCTATATTTGGATAGTTGAAATCACCCAGTATGATGGTGTTTGGAGATATATTTATCCCCTCCAGTGTTTTCAGGGAAGCTGTGTGAGGTTCCTGAGTTTGAGAGGGTGGCCTGTAGCAGGCTACAAACTGCAGTGCAGTCTTGCCTACGGTTAACTGCACCTGGATGGTTTCCGATGCATCGTGCATTGCCACCAACCTTGAGGTGAGGGTGTCCTTGATGAATATGGACACCCCCCTCCTTTCTTGGTGTTGTCTGAATTTTGGGGCCGGAACGCATGATATGAGGTAAAACCTGATAGTGCGGGGGTGTTCTCAGGAGCCTTGAACCAGGTTTCAGTCACAGCACAGACATCGATTTTCTCCATACTGAGAAGGGCTTCGAAAAGTGCATCTTGAGGTTGAGACTTCTGGCATTGAGCAGCATTACCCTTAGTTTTTTTCCTTTTTTGTGTTCTAGGGTGGTAGGTTTAGAATTTGAGCCCTGCCTAAAAAAGGCACAATGGGGGTGGCAAGAGCCTTAGCCAAAATCCGAAGCCCAGGGGTGACAGGTGCAAGCTGTCCCTTGCAAAGCAGTGTGGCTTGTCCAGCATGTCATCCCAGGCAGACAGACATTGGGCCCCTTTGAATGACACCATAGTTTAAGCCAATTATTAAAGCTGATCATCTTGTCTTCGTATTGTGGCATCATTCTTGGTGAAGGTAGGATACTGCTCAAGGTCAGGGTCATACCTGCCTGGGCTACATAATCAGAGAGCTCCTCTATGTCTCTTTTCATGTAGTCCAGGGAGGTACGCCTCAGGTCGCTCACACCAGCATGGACAATGACTGAGTCATACTTGTACCTGCAGTTGAGTGACCTGAGTGCTTGCTATGTGGCGGATTCTAGCGCCAATAGGCAGCTTACTGTGACCTTCTCCTTGCTCAATCTGGTGAGCGGGACGCCAGTGTGTCTGACTATGGAGTCACCTATGACGAGTGTGTCTGGCATTGTGTTTGGCCTTAAGGGCTGTGACCGTTTGGCACACTGACTCTGTGGTCTATGTGTTGCATGTGCTGTGCCCTGTGGAGGCAGTTGTTTGGGTGTCTGCTTTGGTGGCCTCTGCTGTTTTGGTAGATTTTTGATCAGAGCCTCCGAGTATGTCTTTGTGTGTTTATGTGTATGATTTGAAGTTGTGATAGTGCTATGTGAGACTGGGGTTGTGGTGTGTGTGGTTACCTTCTCCTCCTGTCTGGTCTTGCCAGTCCTATGTTGAGAGAGCTCAGCCTCCAGTTTGGCTATATATTTGCATCTCTCGCATGTATTTGTGTTTTGTGGTAAAAGGAGAGGGTTGTCATTGTACATGAGGCAATTGTAACATTGCCTCAATATTCCCAGATTCACCAGCTGAGCAGGAGAGGACACTAGAAAATGATCCATCGCCATGCTAGAAGGAATAGACAAAAACTTTATGTAGATGAGTTTGAAAAAGACTTCGGGGGATGTGGTGTTTTTTGGCCGGTGGGGTACTATGTATAATAAAAAGTGCTATATCAGAGTAAAAAGTACTTTAGGAGCAAGTGCTAGGCTTTACAGATAGAGAATAGTCTACTTAGGAATCAAGTAGAGCTGAACTTTTTAGTTAGAGAATAGGCTGGTTAGATTAGCAGTACAGTTCAAGAAGAGCTGTTCTAAGGGAAAAAATGAAGAGTGGACTTTAGGTAGCCTGAATAGTTTAACCTTGATTAACCGTCGCTGCTCTTGTGTGCTCCTGTGGCAACTCCGCGCTAAATCACGCTAAAACGTGTTAAATCGCGCTAAAGCGAGCTTTAGCGTGCTTTATAGCAGGGGGTTGAAAAGAGCTAGGAATTGACCCAAAATGGCCAATGGACTACTAGTTTCTGGCTGATACCACTCCAAAATGGACAAATAGGCTGCTCAGTGCTTCCCACTCCCACTGGTAAACAAAGAAGCTTCCTTCTTCCAAATATGGATATGAAACAGTTTCAGGAACCAAGACAAAGCCCAGGGATCAGCTGGATATGCATTTCTATCAGGAAGCGTTGAGTATCCATCGCCCATTTCCAAACTATTAAGGCCTCTCTGCAAAGTGGGTAAGACTTGGTTTCCCCTTGTTTGTTTATGTACAACACAACAGACTTGGTTTTTGACTGAATCACAATCGTTCCAGTGGGAAGGGAGCTGTGAAGTGCTTGCAACACATATAGCACTGGTCTCATCTCCAGAACATTGATGTGTAAGTGGTACTTGTGGTTTTGCCAAGGACCTTGGACTGTCTTTCCCAGATAATACCCACCCCACCCTATCTGGGAAGTGTCCATGGACAAAACTGCTTTCTCTTGGGGAGGAACAAGAGAACGACCTATGACAAGTTGTTTTGTGTGTAACCACCATGTCAGATCCCTTTTGCATGTGTTTGTTATTAATATCTGGTGAGACAGTGGAAGGTCTTGCATCGACCATTCTGCAAACAGCATCCATTGGAGAATCCTCATATGTAGACAAGCAAGAGGAACTAATAAGGTGGCGGAAGCCATAGTCCCTAGGACTGGAAGGACTACTCTGGCCTGGACTCTTTGTTTGTTTAATAAGGATCTGATCTGACTGCATAGAGATTCCACTCTTTCCTGTGTTAGCTTTACTGACATGGTGGTTGTGTCTATTTCTGAGCCTAGATATACAATATGCTGCGAGGGAGATAAGACTGACTTTTGCAAGTTGAGAGTGATGCCTAGGCTGGTGCACAAGGATAGAGTCTCGTCCCTGGTCCTTATGAGTTGATGCTTGATGGTAGCAGTGAGGAGCCAGTTGTCTAGGTATGGAAACACCTGGAATCCTTGACGTCTCAGGTGAGCTGTTACCACTGCCATGCATTTGGTAAACACTCTGGGGGCTGTAGTGAGGCCAAAGGGCAGTGTTCTGAATTGAAAATGGCTGGCTCCCAGCTGGAAGCGTAAGTGTCTCCTGGAGCGCTTGTCCATTTTGATGTGGTAATATGCATCCTGGAGATTGATTGAGCACATCCAGTTGTCTTTCCCGGTAAAGGGAAATATCGACTGCAGAGTGACCATTCGGAACTTTGATTTTCTTACATGCTTGTTGAGCCTGCTGAGATCTAGAATTGATCTCCAGTCCCGTCTTTTTTGGAACTAAAAAGAATCGAGATTAAGTTCCGGATCCTACTTGTTCTGCAGAGACGTCTTGGATGACTCTTTTTTGTAGCAACGAGATGACCTCTGATGTTGCATGGTCTACTTGGATGGGAGGTAAGTCTGGAAGAGACTGGTTTGTTGGGGTTTCGGAAATAAAAGGAATCAGGTAACCTCTGGATATTACTGTGTGTACCCAATGATCTTGAGTGATAGTTAGCCAGGCGCTTGGGTACAGCGATATACGCCTCCCCGACTGCCTCCAGAGACAGACAGTCAGGCAACCCCTCAGGGTCGATGGACGGGACGATCAGAGAAAGTTTCTCTGTCTCCCTGATGCTGCAGACCTCCTCTGCCCTGAGGGCGGAATCTTCCATTATATCCTCCCCCTCTGCCCCTGGAGGAGGGTTGTCCTTGTGCCTGAGGAAAACCTTTTTGGGATTTGCGGAACCACATTTTCCCTCCTGTATTACCCTTGGGATAGGGTCTGGATGGGAGAGAGAAACGGACTCCAATGGCAAATAAGGTTTTTCCGTCCTGCTAGCACCTAGTCAAAGTCTCTTTCACTTGTGGTCTAAAAAGAGATGAACCATCAAAGAGAACGTTAGTGAAGGAAGACTTGAAGGATTCCGTAAAATTACAAAGATGCATCCACAAATGTCTCCTGAGAGCTATTCCTGCTTCGGCTGCCCTGCTCGCTCCATCTGCCACATATGAGATCAGCCTCATGTAGGAGTTAGCTATGGAAGTAAGGGTGGAGAGTTGTGCGGAAACCTTGTCCATGGAACCTGGAGCTACTGAACCCTGGAGGGTACCTCCTAACTCTTTCAGGAGATCCCTCTGAAGATGAGTGAAACGAGTCAGGTAATTCAGCGATCTTAGTGTAAATGCCACTGAAGAAAAAGTACGCTTCCCGTACCTATCCATCGTCCTGGACTCCTTGGTAGGAGGATGGATATTAGAAGACGTCTCAGATAATTCCTTTTTGGTAGCCACTGCTACCACCATAGCATCAACTGGAACTCCCTTGCTAAGGAAAGACTTGTCCTCAGGTGCTGTCATAAATTTGTTTGGCCTCCTTGGGACAACTTCCACTGAATCTGGAGAGGTCCATGCTTTCCGCGAAATGACCCCCAAAAGTTGGTCATAAGGTGGTGTCACCCAAGAGGTGAAAGGTCGGGAGCCAAATGCCTCAAGATACACTGATTCATCCTCAGTAGGGTTAGAGGTCTTCCAATCACCCCTCTGTCTAAGGATTCTAGGACATCAGAGAAGGAGACATCCTCAGAGGGAGATCTGGGGGACCCTTCTGATTCCACTAAATCAGTGCCTGATGTGACAGACTCAAGGAAGCCGGCATGTTTCCTCTTACATAACCTCTTCCAAGGGAGCTCTCCAGTGGGATATTCTGGGGAGGTCTCGGAAGAGGGGACACCTCCAATGGGGGCTACTTGGGCCTCTGGTTCCCTACGCTGTGGGGGTGGCAGGGGGGAAGAGGTTGCTGCCTGCTGCTGGGGAGACACATGTTCCAAAAGAATGGCATTGGCAGAGAATAAAGCCTTCTCTATAGCTTCGAAAGCCTCCCCCCCCTGCTCCGAAGAAGACCTCCGCTCCAAGGGGGCGGATGATCGACTCCTAGCAAGAGGGAATGGCTCTGAAGCAGAAGTGGGAGCTGAGCTCAGTCGAGCCAAGCCTTTGAGAGGGAGGGTCAGTTCTGAAGAGAACCCAGGGTGACTGCCGCCCTCGGAGTCGACACAAGAGCGTCGGCTCCCAGAACCCTCGGTTCCAGACTGAGCCATCGAGGATAGAGTAATTGGCTCTGAGGAAACAGGCTGAATCCCCAGAGCTGGAGGGTCGAAGACAGAGGAACCTGACGTAATAGGCTCCGAGAGCGAAGCAGTCTGAGGAGGAACAGTGATCGGTACGGGGGACGGCTCCAAGAACTTTGGTTCCGGCGGGGTCAATTTTCTAGCCAGAGCTGGATCCAAAAGCAACCTCGTCACCACTCTCTCAATGTCCTCATCTGATAGGGTCCTGGAGGATCTGGTGGAGACTGAAGGAGATCTCCTTCTCTCCAAAATAGGAGATCTCAAAACAGGAGATACAGTCTCGATGTCAAGCAAAACCTTCGGTACTGAAGACTGTCTCGGAACCAATGGAATAGACTGCACTGAAGATGAAGCAGAGTCGGAACTGGAACTCCTTGGTTCCGACGCTTTAGACTTTTTGGTTGCTCCAAAGTCAGGGCCGATGATTTTCTCTTTGAAGATTTTCGAGCTGCCTGACCAGGTTCCAGCTGTTCCTGGAAGGAACTGGTCATGAGACCCCTGTCAATAAGCTTTCTTTTCCTTTCATTTAACACGCTTGTACTAAAAGCGTGACAGAACGTGCAAGGTTCCTTTAAATGGGCTTCGCCCAGATAATATAAGCAAATGGTATGGCTGTCTGTAACAGACATATTCTGCGCACACCTGTCACATTTTCTGAAGCACGAAGGACGATGATCCTTGTGATCCTTATCTTTATCTTTAGACATAGTTAAAGACCAAAAAATAAAAGTGTAAGAAAGAAGAAAAGTTTTTTTTTTTTTTTTATAACAGTCTCACACACACACAGGGAGGAAAGGCCCTCTAACTTAAACGGGCACTAGGGCCCTCTAATTTAAACTGGCCGTACAGTCCTAAGGGGGAAATAGGGGTTGAAAACTTTCAAAAAACAGGCGCACAATACAGAAGAAACTATTGAGATATATATATATAATTATCAGAGCCCCTCACTAACACTCTTCAAGAAAAACCTTGACAAGTAGATGGGTAACAGAAAATACACCCCTGGGATCACTTCACTGACTCTTCTTGACAGATGCTCAGTTAATTAATCAATGGGGCGGCGAAAGCTGACACACTCTGGCTAGGCTTATAAATGCCCTCGGGCAGATAGTCTAGTACCTACCTATGAACCTATATGACAGAAAAAGATGATAGAAAAGGACTAAATAAGTAAAAATCCGTTATACTTAGCCAACAAGCCAGTAAGACACAACCTTGAAGCTTTAGCGGCAAACGAGATCTGAGGAATTGCTGTGAGGCACCATGGGATAGGGGCTAGCCTCGAGCTAGTAAAATGTTCTCGAGCTTTAGTATAAGCCAAGTCGGAGCCGAATATCGTCTCCGAACCCATCCAGCAAGAATTACGGCGGGATAGGACTACATAACATCAGGTATTTTGAAATACCAGTTCTGCAATGGCTACTTGTTAGCTGCTCCCTGGCATTTAGCCCTCATCCCCCACCTGTTAATTAATACGGACAAAGTATTATAAGAGAACAGGGTTGATAAAGAGTAGGAACAATTTTGGGTCAGTGCATACAAATACATCACATTTTCCAAATTCTGCTACACTCAACAGATGATCGATTAAAATTGCTATTACTGTCTTGCTAAACTTGCAACATTTGGCTTACTAGTATTATAACATTGTTCCATTTGGAATGCAAAATCAGTGGACATTAAACAATTAGTCTGGAACTAGGTAAACGAGCAGGAGAATTGGGACAGACTGCTTAGTAAACTTACCAAGGAGGATATAGTTGCTTCAGCTCCATTCTGGTATACTGACATACTCAACAACAAACATAAAAATATTTTAATACTAAATGATAAGGTGTTAAGAGCCTTTTCTTCACAAATACAGTATTATCTGGTGAAAAACATCTTGGGGGAGGAGATATTCTAAACATGATGGAAAAACTTGACTCAGTGATTATTTAATTTATTTAAACTGTCTTTCTTGAAAAGCATTCACTAGAATCCTTGCAAGGTGGTGACAGAATGCAATAGAAGTTTTGAATATTGTTTTAATATAAACTGGTCTGAGCAAGCAATGTATAATGCTAGAATCGCAGGCATGGGTAAGGCACAGTAATGGAGACTAATTGCCTCCTTTGTATTGGACAGATATATTGAATATTAGTTAAAAATGGAAATGTATCTTGAAACGATTGTGTATTTGAATTCTTATGGTTGTTAAAATTATTTCAATAAAAATGTTGTATATTTAAATGACACAAGTAAAAACTGATGGAGACAGATGCTACATAATAGTGGTAAAGTTAACTACAAGGAAAGAAATGGCCTTTTAAATGTCAACAAATACTAGCAATGTTAATGTAGCTTTCACTACAGAAATAAAAATAACATAAACCTGAGGAATACACAACAGTATTTCAGCTAAGTTATAACACACCTATCAGCTCTTCCTGATTTGCGGAACATCCTTGATTCTTCCTCTTATTTTTGCTCTGTCCCTCATACATTGTTTTTCATCTAAATCATTCAGACATTAGAGCCTCATACTTCTCATTGTTCAGAAAATGCATGTTGATGCAGGACCCGTTGATCTATTAGTGTGTTAAGTGATTTATAGTAATATTTAAAACTGTCCCAGATTTTGGCCTCTGTCGCCTATTATTCTTTGCTTGGTCCTTGGTTCTCGATCAAATAAGTTGAGAGATATAAGTTACAATGAGAAGACAGACAAAATTGTGTACTTGGAATACAGAAGTCTAGAAGCAAGTTTAAATAAGAAAAGTGATATTAGCAACTACCAGACAAGTAAGAAACATGAGGGTAATTATGCTTAATGATCCAGTGTTTGCCATTGTGATACTAGGGTACACAGTAACACCAAAGGAAAGAGGAGGGATGGGGAAAGATTATGATGACACTTCAAAATTTATCACTGAATCATTACCTTAGTCTGTATCTACTACAATGCATAGGCATTCAACTGAAATGCAATTAAAGTGAGCCAAAGTCAAAATCAAAAGGCCTAAAGGTGACAATGATCACTTAAGTATGGACACAAGGAACTGAAATAACATGGCTATGCCTTTCATATACCTCAAGAATGTGAATAAAGTTTAAGAAGAAAAATGTTTCGAAGGTGACCATAAAGTTCAAGAAAAGAGGTCATGACTTTATATTGAAAGAGGTGTCGACTTAGAAAAGCTTCTTTAAAAACAAAGCTGATATCTACAACATTCATTTAGTGGAGGTCATACTGGTAAAAAAACGAAGCAACAGGAAGTATGTATGTGTTAAATGAGAGGGGTGCCCACTGACAGCTTGGCTCAGCAGTGTTATAGCACACTAAGTGACTCCAACAGGCCTTCCCCACCGCCAAATCCTGTTTCTTCCGCTACAGACCCTAATATGATAATAGGCTCTCCTTCTTTTTCATTCCCCCCACTTAGGATTTATGTCAACTACATTATTTCCTAAAGTCTACCACAATTTTCACCAACTAAATTATCTAGTGAAATATTCTCATTTCAGAGAGAATTTTCTTTCAGGTCATCTTTTTATATGGAATGTGCCCTCAAAACAGTGCATTGTGATATTAAAAAAAAAAGAGTTAAATGAGTTCCTAAACTGCTGTCACTCCCTCAAGGTAATCAGTCTATCACATAATGTTTGTCTGTCCTACATGCATATGTACAGGGTTGCTTTTGTTTTTCCTCATCAAACTTTAGAAGTAAACCAGCCAACACTGTACTGCAGCTTTGCAGACCACTTCCACTTCTTCCTCTGTGCTTACAAGAGGATTTGAAGACAATGGAATGGAATTCTATATAAAAACTTGTCTCTGATTTGTAGCAAGGATATGGCACAATGCTTACTCTGTTGAGACTCCGTCTTGCTATTAACTGCTATTAAGTACCATCAACCTAACGAGGTGTTTTTTCATGAAGTGTTGTAATCTTTTTACCCATTACAGGTTTATTACAACCACATCTCTATCATATTAAATAATTTTCAATAATAGTGCCTCACTTTGCACTGTGTTCCCAGATTTATTCATTAAAGTTCCATTTTCCATCTAGAAACCCACCATTAATATCCTGTACAATTATTCAGATTTTCATTGAGCAATGAAGACACTTCTACCTGAAATATTGATGATAATTTGATGCATTCTACAAACGAGAGCAACTATTGCTACAGCTCCTCAAGAAAAAAAAACATTTTCAAAGGGTTTAAAAGGAAAACATTAGCAGCTACTAAAGAACAGCCCACTAAATATACCCTGTTTACAAATGGTTAATAACTGCATATCATATTTTTTCCCTGCATTGCCACTAATTTATTTTGTAAAGTAAGAACATAAATATTTCCTGAATAAGAGGCTATTTGGTTATGCCTGCTAATACTGTTTGCTTGCTAGTTGTACCATGATTCATGACATTTAAAAACGTGGACCAGATTTTAGGATATCTTATACCCATGCATTTGTATTTTGATAAGAGTGTGGCACCTCTTTGGACTGCAGTCTGTTTTCCATAACGAGAAGTTTCTCTTGCAAGACTCGGATCTCCTGCTTACACTGTGCCTCACTTTTCTGTAATACCTCATGTTCCACCATCTTCTTCTCTGCCATTGTTATTTGCTCTTTGAGGAAAGCAATGGCCTGAGCCTGGTCCTTGTACTCACTATGGAGTTTTTCCATCTCAAGGATTCTGTGCTCTGCATCATTCAGCTTGTCCTTGGCCTCATGGAGCTCCAGCAGATGCTGGTTTGTTTTTATTTCAAGCTGCTTTCTCCAGTTCTCTTCACTTTCATCAATTTGTTTTTTGAGGTCTTGTGACTTAGACTTCAGATCCTCCTTTTCCTTGATATGCACAGCCATCTCAATCTCATGCTTGGCTTTGAGGTTCTCAATAACTAATTGGTGTTCCATTTTCAAGCTTTCTAAAGATGCCTTAAGCCCCACAATCTCTTTCTGCTGTGCATCAGTTCCTGTTGTCAAGGAAGTCTTGAGGTCCTCAAGTGATTTCTGGTGATCAGATGCTAGGCTATCCAGTTTGTTTTTCCAGTTGTCCATCATTTCCATGTTCTCCTTGGTTGATTGCTGCAGTTTGTGCTTTAATTCTGAAATCTCTTGCACATGTTTTTCATTAACTGTTTTCAGCTTTTCACATTCGTGTTGGCATTCTTTTACGGTTTTGTCATACTTTGCTCTGAGCAGGCTGATTTCCTTTTGCTTCTCCTTGCTAATGGACAGCAACTGTTCTCTCAACCGGAATGTCTCTGTTTGAGGGCCAAAATTGTGTTCGGGAACATTTGCTTCACTGGAGGTCTGAAGAAATTGCTGAAGACCCTCTATCTCACTGCACTTCATATTGAGCTCTTCCTCCAGCTGACGGATCCTGCCTTTTTCTGCTACAGTTGTTAGCTAAAAAAAAAATCATAATTAATATAATGCACAATATTTTTCATAGAATTAAATCAAATACAAGGATTCAATTTATTTCACTTTGCGGCTAAATGTCTATCTATCACCTTTTTATCTTGAATATAAGGTTCAGACTTACAGCAATTCAGAAGGACAACAATGATGGACTTAATTTATATTTAACTTCAAGTCTGAAGATATTAAAGTACTTCATTTGTATCTATTTAGACTATGTTAGCATTGGAATCCTATGGTGCTATAAAAGTTCTGACTTCTATGCTTACTTTGTAAAATATTTGCAGTGGTTCTTTTAAACTAATTTCATTTTACACTGTTCATTTTTGTGATGCAAAATATCCCAGAGAGGTTTTTACCTTCTGCCAAAGCACACAGGAAAAAAGAAAGAGAGATGTGCATTGCTAAAGTTATTCTAGGCAATAACTCAGCATGCTAGCAGTTTACAGAAAACACAAAAACAAGGAGACAGATTTGTGGTATAGAGTTTTACCTACACTGATGTATATGCATGTGTGTGTGTGTGTGTGTGTGTGTGTGTGTGTGTGTGTGTTTAACACCGGCAGAAGTGATCAAAACTCTTTGTTCACTTTTGCAGGTAATTAGTCCTTGCAAGATTGTGCACAGTGGGGATCAGGGAATTTGCCCTTTCCCCACTGTAGCACAATCTCTGAGTTGGGGGGCTTTAGTGTTTTGGCTTTTGATCTTTCAGAATCGATCGTTACCCATCTGAGATTTGTGTACTTTGATGTTTAGAATTACATATATATATATATATATATATATATATATATATATATATATATATATATTAGACTCACACACATGTGTGTGTGTGTGTGTGTGTGTGTGTGTATATATATATATATATATATATATATATATATATATATATATATATATATATTTATATACACACACACATACACATGGGTCTATATTAAAATCACAAACATTTACTTACCCTAATACCTAAATGCCGACACATATTCCGCGAACTGCAAATACACCGAATGTCGTAAACCACGAAATTCAAAAGCTCGAAATGTCATAGTTGTCCCATCCCACCGCCCGCTACATACTACCCACACAAACAAACTAAATAAACCACATACATACACTAACTAAAACCCTGCTTCTAACCCTAAACTAAACCCTACTTCTAACCCTACACTAAATCTTGCATATACCACCAAGTATGCACTTAACTTAACCTGCACCCTAACCCTAAGGTCCGTAACTATCGCACACATACCTTAAAAAACTATACCCAAACAAACTAAATAATCCACACACATACACTTAATAAAACCCTTCTTCTAACCCTACACTAAATCTTACATACATTACCATCTATGCACTTACCTTAACCCGCACCCTAACCCTAAGGTACATAACTATCGCACACTTACCTTACGGAGCTATACCGCAGAAGGGCCAACCATGACAATTCGACATTTCGGATTTAGCTTTTCAGGACGATCGATGTTTTCGCGGTTCGATGAAAGACATGTCAGCGTTTAGGTATTCTGGTAAGTAAACATTTGTTATTTTAATATAGACCCCACACACTCACACACACACACACACACACACACACACACACACACACACACACACACACACACACACGATGCCAATATTTGGTTGAAAGTACCAACTGATGAATGGACAAAATGTTAGTATGGCTGATCGAAAATTACTTGATCATATGTACTGGCTTTCTGACAGTGTGAGATCTCTGTACGTGAAGGGTACTCTCTGTGGGGTACATCTCATCAGATACCCAGAATATTATGTAGTCATTGCAAAGCACAGAGCTTGAGGAAGAATTAACTGTAATTACTCAGCAATAATTGAGCACTACACTAGGCTACTGCAGAGCAGAAAGCAGCCAGAAGAGACACTTTTTTGTAGAAATTCACAAAAGTAATGACAGATTATTACATTTTCAATTCAGGGAGAAGATCAGTATAGATTCTGTTACAGTGGATATTATCTCCCATACGTCCTGCAGCAACCTTACACATGGTACTCACCCACCCAAAGTAAGAAAGGGAACCAAGTCAATGACAGGGTAGCAAAACTGACAAATAGTGTATCATCAAGTGAGCCAATGATAAGGCTTCCTAAAGCTGCTACGTGTATACCTGAGCATTCAACATTCATGCTGAAAATGTAACCTTAACAGACCATATTTTAATTTGACCTTGAATGTGATTTTTGTCACTGACATTACCATCTGATAGTAAAGGTTCTCAATGACTTAACTCACCAGATATTCTGAGTGAAACACTGCGAAAGAAAGATATAGTGTTAGATCTTTACAAAATAGAATTTTCTGTCTCTCCTGCTTTCAAAATCCTGAAGCTATCTGTCACTGGCTGGGCAGTGTACATGATATATACGACAGTATAGTATGATTCTTAAATCATATATATATGTTCTATGCAAAAAACATGGTACAGTAAAAGCTTAAGATAACTTAGTGAGGCTGAAACCTGGCTGAGGAATGTTAAGCTAATGTTATGTCAGGTACCCATTTTTACATTATCTGTCAGTTTCAGCCTTACATCTAAGGATTTTAATTTCTTTATAGTGTATATGTGTGTCACATTTAAGTGATTTTGTACAATCCACATAATTCTGGTCTGGGCACACATTTGTACCAGTAGAACTACATAATTTTTCTTTCACTATAAAAGCCCTGTTAGAACTTCAGGATTTTGTAAACATATTTGCAGCTATTTAGCTATGAAAAAGAATCATACAGTGTACAAGAAAGCAAGCTGTGATTTACAGTCACCACAGGAAGCAAGGCAAATGTGCGGAAAAAAATTGAAAAACCTGCAAAATGTAAAAGAAAAGCCAAAAATTAGAATGAAAATGGCAAACTCTGCATAGTAAAACAGCTTGCAAAAAAAGCACATTTCTAGCAGGCAGGCAGAGTAAAACGGTATTTGTTCTATGTTACCCTCTTGTCCTCTAATTCTTTCTGAAGTTTGTCAGCTTTTGCCTTCTCAAACAGGAGAGTCTGCTCGAGCTCCTGTATTCTAGCGTGTTCCAACAGCGTCTGAGTCTGTGCTCATAACAAGGTGAAAATGGAACAGAAAAGAATGACAGAAAAAAGGATAGAGACATCAGCATGTCATAATAGCTCAAAGTGGTGGAAAGCTAGTGCATCGCAGGAAAAAAAGGTTAGAAGACAGAGCACAGTCTCTTTAATGAACTGATTTTGTTTTTGCACATTTTTGCAAAATACTCCTGCCACACCATCAAATACCATATGGCACTTGTTAGAAACATGTACTTCAGGAAAGAAATGCTCACCCTTTCAGAAAAGATAAAGCTTAAAATATGTTAACACCACCTGGCCACAATGTAGCTTATATAATGCATCTAATTAGCCATATTATTTGTGTCTAAAACAAACCCATGACTTAATGACACAGCTGAAGAAAGCTGGAAGAAGCATACTAAATGTGTACTCTTAACTACAATATTTTGTGCATGTCTGAGACTATATGTTTTTTTCTAACGACTGCCTTTTTGCCCTTATTATTAGAAGAAACTTAGTCTTTTATGCAATATTTTCATGAAGCATCCCGAAGTAGCAAGGCAGTCTTAATGAAGACTAACACTTTGCAGGCCACAACAGTTCTCAAAATGGCTGCCTTGACAACATAGACTGTAGAAAAATGGGAATTTAGCACCACAGTGACAGTATAATAGTGTTCGATCAAGGCTATTACATGGTAAAGCAACCGAATACTTCCTGCAGGGGGAGTGTGTGCAAGACATCCAGCACCACTCAATATGAGGGGCATAGCCCCACAATATGGAATGCCTGCACCCTCACATTCTCCCTACTTTATTATTCTTAATCCAAGGATACAGGATTGTGGAGATAACAATACTACACACCCTCTAAAGCACATAGAGCATACACCCCAGCCTCATAAAACAAAGTTTATCCCTGTCCATATTCAAGCGCAACTTGGATCTATTTATGGGGAACCGAAAATTTACCAAAGACTGACCCCTGTACTAATGATGGACAAAGGCAGCTCCTAAATGCCTTATACCATGCATGGGCCCTTCAAATTACTTGTGGTATGATCCCAGTTATTCTCATTAGGTGTAATATATAATTATTAATCATGGGATGGGTAAGGCCAATCCTAACTAAATGGGATAGGTTAATTCGAGCACAAAAAGTGAAAGCAGCTAGGCTTAAAATGGCCTGCAAGGACAGCTAGTCTACTACTTACCTATGATCCTATATTCCTTTAGTGTCTCAGGCTGTGTGACCTCTCATTAAGAATAATAAAGAGAAGGGTATTAAAGGTGCAGCTTCCCAATGCAGGGGGTAGAATCGGCTTGAACCCCTGCAAAACACTTAATAGAGATTACAAGAATTACAGCTGTCTTGCTGATGGATGCTGTACTGCATTTAAGTACTATCAGATTACACAACATTTCAGAGACCTCCATTCAGTCGTGCCGTTATTTTCATCTTCATCGTTCAGGGCTCTTGTGTCATTAATTGACCAGGTGTTGCTGTTGTTGGACTTTTATACATTTTATATGCAAGAATACCTATCTATATTGGAGAAAACACTTTAAAATTGTGCTCATCAGCTGAAAACTAGCTATGTTATTTAATATGGAAACAGTAAGGAAGATGTGCATTTTCTAGACATGACATTAGCAATGCTATATGTCATGTGTCGTGTATATTGTTTTAAATATGTGAGGATATGGAGTGCAACACCTGGAGAGTTTGAGTACAAAACACACATTTCAGATAACAACAACCTACTAAATATTGTCGTAAGCCTAAATATGTGCTTACATGACACATTTTTATGAAGTTCATGGCTATCTGGCTAAGGGTTTCATCAGTATCATTGGTATCTTCAGAGTCAGTCACAATGCTGCTTTGAAACAAGCCTGTTCTACATGTTTAGCACTATAATCTATTGTTGTTTGCAAAGGCTGTTGTACCTTTGAAAAAGGTCTGAAAAGTTGAAAATAATATAATCGAAAGAAATTTAATGACAGGGCTAATTGCAAACTAGAAGTGGTGGAACTGACAACTTTGGGAATTTTGGAAGATACTGATGGTGAAGTCTGTGTTAACTAGGCTTAGACAAAGATAAAGACACTGGGGTGGCCCACTGGTGCAAAGGCAGGGGATTTATCTGTATTGTTGATATCCTGAGTTTAACATGATCACAAGAGCCAGTACTTCTGGAAAAAGTAGAACAGGAAAGAAATGTGAGGAGAGAAAAATTATGAGCATCCATTAGACAGCTGTTCTTTTCCAGGAAGAGGAAAGCAATAATCATAACAATACCAGCTACTTTCTGCAACTGTAATGTGCAAAATGGCACCCACCAATTTAAAGCCTCATGAGATTTGAACTTTCATAGCTTACCTGCTGATTAATTGCCACATTCAGGTGATCATCTTGCTACTATCTACTGGCAAATTGGAAAGCAAATTGTTACTAGATGACACAGAGGAAAGAGGGGTAGTGATGGACAGATAGCGGGAAGGTCTGAAAGGCTGGTAATTAAGCAATAATTACGTTGAAGTGATTTGGAGGGGGTTCTGGGAATGCTAGCAGGGAATGGATTCTCAAAATGTTAAGTAGCAAAAGACTTGTGGAGACTTTGTAGTAGTAATCTGCTTAAAAATTGCAGTTGTAGGGTTTGGAAGCATGCCAGTTAACAGTGTGCATCTGTGAAGGTAGAAGTGTTCTGCTTTTGAGAAAGCTGACAGGGACAAAGTGCACAGAAAGCTTACAAAAATGGGGATCTAGAAAAAACCTGCAGTTTTGCAGCCTGTGGAAATCTGACAGTTATGGCATATAAAAGAGACAAGCAATGAAGGGGTCTGGTGGGACATGGAGGTGGCAAGATCACTGCACTAATAATAAAGAAATGTTTAGACATTAAGCAGCTCTAACGACACTAAGCAGTAATGTAGTGGGTTGTTATTGTTGTTTGTCTTTCGGCTTTTCCCAGTTAGGGGTTGCCACAGTAGAACTCTGGACCGCTAATGATTGGCAGTAGACTTTCACAAACGCCGAGATGCCAGCTCGACGTTCAACCTTCAAAGAAGGCATGCCCATTTACGCATGTCTTTCGAATGCACACCCAACCGCGGGGAGGACATGCAGACTCCACACAGAAGGCACTTCCCGCACTCCAGCCGAGAATCGAACGGGAGAACCTCTTGCTGTGAGGCAACAACGCTACCCTGCACCACCGCGGATGCAAGCAGTAATGTAGTGGGTATAACCTGTTAAATGCTAATGTGCATTATAATGCCAATGAATACTGGGGGGTTAAAAAAAATGAGAAATAAGCACTCACCTGGGCATTGGTACAATTCACATTTATGTTGCATTCTGAGCTGTAGAACTTTTAAGAATTCCTTTTAGAATAACCGTATATATGATGTTCAACAGAACTGCAGAAAGCACAAAATGCTATGAGTTTTCTTTTTACTTCAGTAGCAGTTCTTATTTTTTACTTTATACTCTAAAGGAAATGAAAGCACTGATGCAAGGAACAGGAGTACCAAGCATACAAAAAAAATCAAAATGCAAGTTTCTAAGGATCATTTATTCACTGAAGTATGACCTTGGAGGTGATCAATGTCAGGCAGGTATACATATGTGTGTGGGTCCGTGCAGGCACATGTCAGACATTGTGTGTTAGTAGTGGTGGTTGGGATTACAGTTCAAAGTGCACATAGAGATGCTTACTTTTTAAAGTTGTTTTGGTGTTTTCTGTCTCATGCACTGAAACTTTTAATTGGAATAATTATTTGAGTGTGTGGACATGTGAAAAGCATGGCTTGACTAAAATGTTAGTAAAGAACACTCTCATATTCAAAATTTGCACAGGAAAAGCTGTATGTATATTTCTGTTTAATTGAGCTGTGAGCAGAACTGCAGAATCTTTACTGTTTAAATAATATTTTGTATAGTTGTGTACATTGGGTTTGTATGTAACATCTTGCTAACCCAAGCAAGTGTTTATTTAGTACATTTTTATTAGTAGAGTTGATCAAATAAAAACAGAAATGCTTTTGGAGAAAAATCTGAAAACACAGAACTTTCTTCAAGTCACAGATTATTCAAAGTGGGGATTAATTATCTCCAGCTCTGCAGCCAGTTCCTTGAGAACTTGACTGTGCTGTTTCCTAATCACACAATGAGTGCATCATTGAACTTCCAAGATGGCTGCTCACTGATCAAAAGCTTAACTTAAGCTCTCCCAATGTGAAAAAAGAAACTGAGAAAAAAGGAGTGCTGTTGAAACTGTTTTTGTTTTTTTTTGTTTTTTTTTGTTGTGTGGGGAGGTAAAATTTAGATTCTGGCCAGTTTGTACAATATCTGAATGCCACTAAAGAAGAAATTTGGGAAAAATTAAAAAGGAAGCCAGAAAACTGAAGAGAAAACACTGTCTGGGAAGGATTATGCAGCTGTTCAGCAAAGAGCAGTTCAAACTTTAGCTTTGGTTCAAGACATGGAACCCAGTAATTTAGAGGAAAAAATGAATCAAATGTACTCAAAGGTGATTAAAATAAGGAAGGAATATATCAACTCAAATAAAAAGGGCTGGGAATTTAACTAGCTGTTCAGATGTTTGGATAAAAATGCAATAAACAGAGATTGAAATAAATAAAAAATGTCCGAGTATGAGGTTTCTAAATAAGAGCTGTTTCAAAAAATAGTTGAGTTAGAAGATAAGAATGTAAAGAGAAAAACTGAAAAATTCTGCTGTAACAGAGAAACTGGAAGGAACAGACTGAATTAATTTTATGAAAACACAAATAACCAACTGGACTGGTGTTCCACAGCAGTATTTGTTAAATGAAAGGAGACACTGAATGTACGCTTCAAACTTGGCCATGAGAAAGATGCAATCATACCAGCATAAAGAGTTGATCCTGACAAAAATGTGTCACAAGAGCAAAGTATTTACAATTGGAGGCAACAACATGTTTGTTGAAAATAACTGAAAATAATTATTTACTGTACACCAGGCAAAAGAGAAGCAAATTTATCCCAGCAATCAAAGAATGTCGAGAGGCAAGTGTGAGATTCAAGCTGCTGCATCCAGCTGTCTTTAGAGTACTTTTTTTCCTGGTGGATCAAACACATTTTTGATGGAGAACAGGCTAAGGAGGAAATAAAAAAGTTTATGCAACAAAAAGTGAGCCAGCAAGCAGAAGGTTCTCTGTTTTTCATTCTTCTGACAGTAAAGTGCAGAGAGAGATTTTGCCAGTGAAAACTTTTTCAATGTTCCAAAGGAAAATGCTATACTAGCTAGTTTTAAAAGAATGGTAAATGTGTTGCCAAACTTGCTAGATATAGATCAATGTGGTTTTGAGGAGGAAAGGCAAACATTTGACAAATTTAATTAGAACACTGATGGCCCAGAGAGAAGCAGAATATAAAAAATATTGTTGACGAGTCTTGATGCAGAGAAAGTATTTGACAGAGTAACGTGGAATTTTATGAGCAGGGCAATGGAAGCATTTGGAGTCCCTGATACAATAATAAGGTTAATTAAGAAGATATATGAAGAACTGGAGGCAAGAACTAAAGTATACAGGTTCCTCTCTGAAAAGCTGAACCAAGCAAGGGTATCCTCTTTCCCTTTTATTTGTTCTATATTTAGAGCTACTGGCAAAGAAAATAAGGGACTCAGAAATTCAAGGACACAACTGGTATGATAATCAGGGAAATTTGGCTTTATTTTGTACTTTATAAATCCAGAAAAGGACATATCAGTGTTGTGGAACATTTTGAAATAGTTTCAAATCTTTTCAGCAAATAAAACTATTCAAGATAAAACAAAGGCTATAATCAGAAATTAAATACCCACTAATGATTTGGGTCATCAATACCCATATTTATGGTGACATGATAACATGAAGTATTTAGGTGTATGGATGAAAATGCCTTCTGTTATGGCAGCTAAAGATATGCAGGAAGACAATAAACAAAAGATGATACAAAAACTGAGAAACTGGAAGTGCGTATTTATGTATATGGATAGTAAGATACACATAGTGAAAATGTTTTTAGTCCTTTAGTTTTATTTACAGGCCAAGCATATATCAACCAGAGAAAAAGTTGTGGGTAATAATTAATAAAGAGTTGAATTATTTATCTGAGAGGGAAAGAAGGCAAGCGTTAAGGGGGGTAAGTTGATCCTCTCAATTGAGCAAGGTGGTTTAGGATTACTTGATTTGAAGGGATATTTTAGAGCTACACAGTTAAAGCTCACATATAACACAGGCAGAAGGTTATAATTCAAAGTGGAAAGGGATGGCGATGAAGTGGGAGTGGGGGGAGTTCAATAAATAAGGTGAGAATGGGGTTTTGGACGAGATCCTTAAGGAGACTAATAAGCACCATACAGAATATCATATTCATAAAGCTGAAAAAAATATTCTAAGAACTAAGCCAACATGGGAATAAGAAAGACAACTATGCAAATAGGGATGACTGCAAGTAGGGGTACAGAAACTAGATAAGAGTGGGATGAAATTTACTAGAGAAAACTGAAAAAGGAACCAAGGTATTGAGAGCAAATAACTATAGAGTGAGTGGTAATAGAGTGAGAGTTCAAGAAGTTTGGACTACAGTTTAGAAATAACTGCCTTCCCGATCAAGGATTGATATCAGAGTATAGGCAAAGAGAAAGAGACAGGGTAGTCCTAAATGAAAGACATGCTCTGGTAGATTTTTTAGTTGAAGAATTCAAGACACAAGCTATTGTTAAAATGGGATAATTAATACGGCATATACAATATTGCACAACAACTGTAAAAATCAATCAAAGAAGGTTAGAAATGATTGAGAAGAGATACTGGAAAAGAAAATTACAAGGGAGCAATGGGAGGACATAGTTATGGCTCCCAAGTATGCAACAAAAGTGAGAATCTTTAGAATTCTTGCTTGGAAGTGTTTGCATGGGTATTTTTAAACCCCAAGCAGACATCAAAGAACTTTTCCTCAGGTATATAACAAATGTTGGAGGTATGATGGAGAAGAAAGATGTTACTGGGAACATGCTATTTGGAGTGTAATAAGCTGGCAGATCTAAACAATTCCCTATAGAGTACTTTGTCAGAATTATTTGCAAATATTTGTAGTTAAGGAAATGATACTTTTGAGCTGGGACACAGGATTTGAATTGCCTAGACATAGTAAGGCCTTATTAAGTTTAATTCTGTTGGCTGCTAAAAAGTAAGCACTTGAAAATGGAAATCAAAATCTAAACCAAATTTATTAGAAGTATTGAATATTGCAAAAGAGAGGGATCTTTAGAATGGAGAGGAACAAATTACACAAAAATAAATGGAATATGTGGGAACAATACATGCACACTAATATTCTGCAGGAGGAATGAGGTTTAAGGGAAGGCAGGAACTGAGTGATTTTTTTTTGTAATACTGGACTGAAAGACAGTTACAAAGAAAGATAAGATGTAATGTATAATGTCTGTGCAAATGGGAAAAAAAATGAATATGGTTTGTTTTCTATTAATTTTCGGTGTGTATTTTTGTCATAAGTGATAAGTTTTAAAGAAATGAGACTATCACTTATTTTACATTTGTTTTTCTTTTTCATTAGTCTTCATTAAGGTGTGTGCAAATACTGTTCTTTATCTGTCAATATTTTAAACCTGTTATTTCAGGATTATTTGGTAATTTCAGTTTTCAGTATTTTCTGGACTCCATTTTTTTATATTTATTTGCATTTGTAGTAAAGGACAGCAAAAGCTGGGCTGGTATAAACACATGGACAATAATAACATATATCATAATTACTGGCAAACTATCAACATTTTTCACATCATTTGTTCTTTAGTAGTGGTATGACCTAGTAGTCATAGGTAATTACCTAAAGACAGTAAAGGCAGATGCCTAAACTCCAGATTGCTTTTTATAGGTCAAAATGACTAACAGAAACTCTCTGATCTCAGTGATAGATATCATCCTACTGGTTGTACCATCTTCAGGAAGGATGAGATGAAGGGCAAAATTGGAGTCATGTGATCACCTATGACAGATTCTAATGATTGTTATTTTTAATCCATTTCCCAGCTATTAAAGAGGATTTATTCCCCTTGCAAAACAAAGGATCTAAAAAGTCACCACTGGATGTCTATATGGCAAGCTGGACTCAGTCAGTTCCTGTCTCCAAGATATTCTGGACCTCTAAATTGGTTGCATTTGCAGGTCTGACACAAGCTCATCCTTCTTGAAAACTTTAACATCCATGTACTAAGCATAGACATATGAGTAACTTCATCCATTATAAATATTAAATATACCACTTGATTTCTTTACTTAATGCTTACTATGTAAAACAGCAAAATGATAACTGAAAATCTTCAGCAATCACAACTTATCGAAACTGAAAGAGTATATGTACACTAGCAGCACAGATTGAATTTATTTTTTTTTTGCTGGGTGGTGTCTTCTGCCTCTACTTAAACTTATGAAATGAGAACGGGAGAAATTCCCAGAAACAAAGCACACCACTCTCAAGCAATTTCAACAGCTGGCCATTTCAAACTGGGCAATTAATTTCTAAGAAACTTCAGAAACGCAGGACATCACCTTACCCAAAAGGAAAGCACAGAATGGTTCCACAAGTATACTGAAGTAGATCTTGAGAAAGAAATGTCAGTGCATATTTGTCATGCAAGCATTATGGCTTACACACAATGAAGATTTTTGCATAAGCCTGTTATCAATGTCTGTCTTTCATGTTTTTAACCCTTGCGTTCTCAATTTTCATGTACTCTGAGCAGAACAGGAATAAAAGAACCATACTTAAACCATCAGGCAAAATATGTGCAAACTGTATGAAATAAAGAGAACTAGTTTATCTATATTGCATCAAGTGATCTCTCAAAGCAATTGTCAAAGAACAACACAGGGCATATAATTATATAGTCCTTTATAGGACCTTCAGTGTTTCAAATCCGAGCCATATGCAAGAAAGATCTAGTCTATGCTTGCAAAGCAGACTGTGCTTGGTAACCTTACAAAGAAGATGTATTAACATGACAACATGAAATAAGAAAGGTAAAAATCCCAAAACAGCTATTTTAAGGAAATGATGACCACAAATGGCACTAATCATCTAACCAAATTCTAAAGAACAACTTGACCACACAAATCCCATAAATACTATGAATCATGAGAATTAAATGCAGATTCCCATGAAATAATTTAGCCTGGTTAAGTTTTAATCAAAAATACATACAACAAAATGGACACTAAAAGCATTCAGCACATTCCAAATCAGCGCACACACAAGTGTTTTATTCTGCCTTCTGGCTGAATGTTGACTCAGGAAAAAGTCAGATTGCCTGTACTTAAAAAACACATCTTGTTCAGAAGTTTCATGGAATGCCTAATTAAGAGTAAAATTCCAAAATAAAACAAAGAAAGAAAAACAGTCATATTCTACAGACTTATTTTTATTGTACTGATAACTAGCTTGCTTTAATTTACCCTGATTGTCATAATCAGACACTTTAAAGTGCATATGAGAGTTTTATGGAATCACATTTACCAATGTATGTGCATACTGTGTAAGAGAGGACTACACTTTGTTTCTGGTAATTTGCATCATTACAGAGATACTAGCACTGAAGCCATAACACACGCTTTTTGTACATCTGGCCATTAATGACACCAAACTAAACAAGTGGGGCATGGAATACAATGTTATGTGTAGATTTACTCTTCCTGTCCCCAGTCTAACTTTCTATCTTCATTTTTTTCTTGGTTGCTACCACTGAGTACACTAACGTTTATTTCCTTTCTTCCACACGTACATGCCTAAGAACCAAACTCTGTCAGTCTCTGGCTCATAACCATAGAATTCTAAAGATATACAATATTAAGGCAGAAACTCACTCTTTTTTAATATAGTCTCATGTTTAGGACAGTTGTGGGACAATCCTCAGTCAGCTTCTACTCTTCTTTAAGGTTACCATCCATCTAATGTTTTTAAAGGATAGTATGAATTTGGGCAGTTGTTTTCTATAAAAATGTGAAACGTGGTTAATATGATGATTTTAATATCAAAACGAATTGCTAATAACAGTATCTGACAAAGAAAGGAAATAAAAAGCTACAACAATTAATTTATCTGTTTGTGCACATCACAAATGCACAAGGGATAGAAGATGCTCCATTATCCCTGTCCAATGCTCAGACGGTTAGAGGTAGAGCAGCTGGACTAGTGATCTGGAAGGCCAAGGTCAGAGATGTAGCTGAAAAATTCAATATTCATTTGTTTAATGCTGGGCTCCTGGATGATGACCAGACCCTTGCCTATATAGCTCTAAATTGGTATGGAAGTCCATCTGTGCCTTGGCTGGGGGGGGGGGGTGTTGCTGTAGCATTTTTCCTTTCCCCTCTCTGTCTGATTACAGACGTGCCCTGTACTGTAGGAACTAATGTGCTCTTCCACTTAAACAGGATTAGCTTGAGACAGCAAGATGAAGCGCATAGTCTCTCTTCAATAATCATTTTTAATTCCAGGACTCTTTTGTGTGAATTTTGAAATACCAGGATTAAATAAGCAAAAATATACATATACTAAATTTGAAATTGATGGGTTTTGGAAGTATTATCTTTTTGCAGAGGTATGGCAATCTCAGAGTTAGTCTTGTGTAAGTAGAGGGAGTTACAGGAGTTTTGCCATCCTCCAAAAATAAATGTAAAGGAGAACAGCAATTTTGTTCTATTCTTTTGCTGCTTTTTAACTATAATTCTAGGACCTACATTCACAAGACTCTGAATTACAGCAGTAACTCTCTTTTCATTTGTCTGCATAATTTCCATAATCTCTAATTTGCCATTTTCCTGCTTCTGGAAAGTGACTCAGTAGGTGGCACAAAGAAGCTCTATCAGATTGCAAAGAAAAACAGAAAGATAAATAACATAGTCAGCCTTCATAAGGGGTGCCAGCAACAACCTGCTTATCAGTCCACAGGACATCAAAGGCAGATAGAAAGGAATACTTTTGGCAGCTTCTAACTGGAAAAAAAACTCCACAAATGTTGTACTGTCCTAAAGACACCCTATGATGAAAGAGGAAGAAGAGCCCACATTAGTACTAAGGAAAATGAAGTCAGGGAAAGCAACAGGTTCAGACGAAGTTACAGCAGATATGCTCAAGATGTTAGAAGAGTTAGAGGAGAAATAAACCTGAGGGCCCTTAAAGCAGTATGAAGAGAAAGGCTTCTCCCAGATGATCATCATCAACATATAAATGAAAATAAACATCACAGTGCCAGTGTGCAACAAAGGGGATATTCACAAATGTAGGCAGTACAGAGGTGTCAAACTCCTGTCACACTGCATGAAAGTGCTGGAGAGGGTGACTCTTTAAACAAATACACAAAATAGTAGAAAGTAAGATGGGAGATGAGCAGGTAAGATTCAGATCAAGATGCAGCAAAACTGACCCAATGTTTGTAGTGAAACAAATTGTGGAAGAAAAGCTAGTGATGAGAAAAGAGCCTAACTGGGCACTCCTAAATCTGGAAAAAGTATTTGACAAAATTCCAAAAAAGCTGATTTGGGCAGTCCTGTGATGTTTCAAAGTCCTGGAAGCACTGGTAGAGTTAGTGCAGGCTATTTACAAGGACCCAGTAACACATGTCTGAACAGTGTTTGGACTCAAAAACGTTTTCGCAGTGGGAATGGATGTGCATCAGGGTTCAGCAATGAGCCCACTGCTGTACATACTGGTGATGGACTACATTTGCAAAAAGGTCAGTGGTGACCTTAACAAAGCTGCTGTATGCATTAGGAGCAGACTCAAAACAAGGACTTCAGCAAATGGTGGAGGAATGGAATGAAAAACTGAAGGCACATGGGTAAAGTCAAGCAGCAAATGGGGAAATACAGAAGAAGCTGAAAAGTTAGAAGGGAAATGTGTGACAGGTTAACAGTTTCCAGTCTCTGGGAGGGATGGCTGAGGAGAAGGGAAGACTGAATGTTGTTGTTGTTGTTTGTCTTTCGGCTTTTCCCAGTTAGGGGTCACCACAGCGGAACTCCGGTCCGCTAATGATTGGCAGTTGGATTTTTATGGTGTCGAGTTGCCAGCCCGACGCCCAACCTTCAACAAAGGCACGCCCATTCAACACATGTCTTTCGAATGCCCACTCGACCGCGGAGAGGACATGCAGACTCCACACAGAAGGCACTCCCAACCCAAGCCGAGAATCGAACAGGAGAACCTCTTGTTGTGAGGCAACAACGCTACTGCTGCATCACCGCAGAAGTAGAAGGGAAGACTGAATAAAGAGCTCAAAACCATAATCAGTGGGGACACAGCCAACAAGCGCAGATTATCAGGAGTAATTTATGATATTAGAATGGTACAGAAGCTGAAAAGTAAGGTGTACAAAACAGTGGTGTGACCAGTATTTACTCATAACAGTACATAAACCTGGGCAATGTAGACAAAGCAGTTGGGGAAGCTAGAAGTGATGGAGATTAAGTACTGGAGATGGGTGCTCGAATGCTGCGGGACAGATGAAGAAATGATGACATCAGAGCAGAAGCCAAAGTAGCATCAGTTGCAGAAAGGCCAAAAAGAGCAGATTACAGTGGTTTGGGCACAGTTGTAGAAAAGCAGATGATTTGGTGAAGAGGGTTTGGAAGAGGCAGAAATAAGGCAAAAGGAAACAAAAACATCCATCAAAGAGATGGAGAGATGGCATGAGGGAAGACCTGTTAGAGTCAGACATGATTTCAAAGAAAATAGGAGTGTGCCACTGAATCAAGAGAAGTGGTGACAGTTTACAGGACACCTCAACACTGTGCAGAAAAATGGAGAAAGGGAGATTATGATGATGATGTTAAGAAATGTTGAAACAATGGTCAAATTAATAAGACAAATAAACCTAACCTTACCAAACACTATGGATGTGTAAAACACAAATTAAATTGCTAGTACATGGTTAAAAGCATTCCCTATGAAAAAGAATGTGTGCAAAATAAACAAGTAAGTCAAATAATAATGCAAAAAATGAGAAATATACCATGAGATTCAGAAAAGGGCTCACTGCTCATGATAATTGCCTATCATAGGTTGGTCAATTACTGCGATCGTGAGAACATGCAGTTCTGAGAGAGCTACGGCTGCAATGAGAAAGACCTCATTATTCTTCTCATTAATTAGCATGTCTCTGAATCTCATTCCGGCCAACACTAGCACTGCTGGACCTGATGACAGTAATATTATCCCTAGTGGCCCGTACATAACATTTGCACAAGCATCCCTTACACTCATGCATATATATTTAAACACTACACACACTACACGCACAAACACACACACACACACACACACACACACACACACACACACACACACACACACACACACACACACACACACACTCACACACACTCACACACACTCACACACACACACACACACACACACACACACACACACACACACTCACACACTCACACACACACACACACTCACACACACACACACACACACACACACACACACACACACACACACACAGACTTATGCAGTTTCAATCATGCCCATAAATATGCACAAGTACATGTCCACTCACACAAACACACTAACACACACCCAACCATGTCTTCTCTGAATTTACTTGCACAATGAATACTCCCACTGGAGTTAATGGGTGACTGTCATATTTTTACAGCAGTACCTTTTTTCCCTGCAAAAGTGAAATTTTACATCGTCACGGAATCCTCTGAATTGGGAGCTGCTGTCTTTGCCAGGGGAGAGCATATGGATACTTATCATTTGCCACTTCCTCGGACTGCTGCATTATCATGCAGCTCTGTCCATAAGAGTGATCTAAGCTTTGAGGCCCCAACAAGTGGAAAATCTCAGCCATAGGGAGGTCTAGGAATCTGAAAGCTTACCACAAGGGGGTGAGGATGGCTGTGTTAAGGCATTTCCCTCACAGTAAACCTTTCTGAATCCAAACCAAAGACTTGATGTATTGTAAAAGTAATGGATATGAAAAGAGAGCCATGTGATTTATCTGTAATGGATACGAAACTACTTGTACCATTTTAGTTACAACCTGCAGTAGACATGGCTATAACCATAACAATACAAATTCCAACACATGTGAGAGATGCAACCATATAGCCAAACTGGAGGCTAAGCTCTCTCAACTCAGTACTGGCGTAACCAGTCAGGAGGAGAAGGAAACCACACTCACTACAATTCCAGTCTCACATAGACCTACCACGACAACAAACCAAACACATAAACACACAAAAACATACGCGGAGGCTCTAAATAAAAATCTCCCTAAGCAGCAGAGACCTCCAAAGTAGACACCCAAGCAACCGCTACCCCAAAACAAAACACGTGCAACACATAGCTCACAAAGCCAGTGTGCCGAACAGTCACAGCCCTTAAGGCTAAACAACACACCTGATACACTTGTAATAGGTGACTCTATCGTCAGGCACACTGACGTCCCGCTCACCAGGCTGAACAAGGAGAAGGTCACGGTGAGCTGCCTGTCGGGCGCTAGGATCCGCCACATAACACAAGCACTCAGGTCACTCCAAGGCAAGTACAAATATGACTCAGTCATTGTCCATGCTGGTGTGAATGACCTGAGACGTACCTCCCTGGACTACATGAAAAGAGACATAGAGGAGCTCTCTGAGCATGTAGCCCAGGCCGGTATGACCCTGACCTTGAGTAGCATCTTACCCTCACCAAGAATGATGCCACAATATGAAGACAAGATGATCAATTTCAACAATTGGCTTAAGTGTTGGTGTCATTCAAAGGGGATCCAATGCCTGTCAGCCTGGGATGATATGCTCGACAAGCCACGATGCTTCGCTAGGGACGGGTTGCACCTGTCACCCCTGGGCTTTCGGATATTGGCAAAGGCTCTTGCTACCCCCATAGTGCCTTTTTTAGGCAAGGCTCAAAAGACAAACCCACCTCCATAGGTATCACAAGGGATAAGAAACTAAGAGTAATGCTACTCAATGCCAGAAGTCTAAACCTCAAGATACACGCACTCGAAACTCTCCTTAGCATGGAGAACATCGATATCTGTGCAGTAACAGAAACCTGGTTCAAGGCTCCCAAGAGCACCCCAGCACTACCAGGTTGTACCTCATACCATGCTTTTCGGCCCCAAAACTTGGACCGAACCACAAAAGGAGGGGGAGTATCAATATTCGTCAAAGATACCCACACCTCCAGGTTGGTGGCACAGCACGAAGCATCAGAGACTATCCATGTGCAACTAACTGTGGGTAAAACTGCCTTCCAGTTTATAGCCTGCTACAGACCACCCTCCCAAACACAGGAACCCCACTTGGCCTTCCTGAGAATACTAGAAAATATGAAGGTCTCTCCAAACACCATTATATTGGGTGACTTCAACTACCCAAACATAGACTGGGAGCATTACTCTAGCTCCAACACCCTAGCCCAAAGGTTCCTAGAATTTATAAACTCAAATGCTATGGAACAACTTGTTACCACTCCCACAAGAGGGGAAAACATACTGGACCTGATCATCACCAACATGGGGACACTATGCTCCAGACCAAAAGTGTATCCCTCACTGGTAAGATCAGACCATAAACTAATCTCACTGGATATTCACATCCTGACCCCACCCCTGCCCAGAAAACCACAGTGAAAAACTTCTCTAAAGCAAATTTCACACGCCTCAAAACCGAGGCGAAATCCTTCAAAGCCCCCGGGCCTGTGGAAAATACGGCCCAGACCGCAGAATCCTTTATAAACGCATTCTATGAACACCTTCAGGAATGCATGGATCATGCAATCCCAAATAAAACCAAGACCCAATCCTCCAAAGGCAGACGTCCTGTCTGGTGGACCCCAGCCATAAACAAACTATACAATAGAAGGAGGAAGCTACTACATGATAGAGCAAAATCCCAAAAAGGGAAGGCATCTCTGATCAGTGTTAGCAAAAAACTACGGGCATTCATAAAATCGTCTAAGGCCAGCTTCGAGAGAAAAATTGCACAGGACACTAAGGATAATCACAAGGCTTTCTTTAGTTATGTTAGGAACCTGGGTGGGAATTCCCAGATATGCTCAGAATTAGTCCAAAATGACAAAAAATACACCGAGCCGACAGACATTGCCAACATCCTAGCTGACAGGTTCAGTGCAAACTTCTCCCACCTCTCCCCACCAAAAGGGCAAATATCTATCCCAACAGAGTGCTGCCCCCCTGACATCTCAGATGCTCAGGTAAGAGCCGCCCTCTCCAAAGCATAAAACACAGCATCAATGGGACCAGATGGTGTCCCGGGCTGTGTCCTACATGAACTCCAAGAAGAGCTAAACCCAAACATAAAACTACTGTTCAATCTTAGCCTTACTACAGGATATGTACCTAAAGAGTGGCGTACAGCAACAGTGGTCCCTCTCCACAAAGGTGGTGCCTCAACGGATCCTGGAAACTATCGCCCCATAAGCCTGACTAGCTTGGTCTGCAAAGCTATGGAAAGGATCATCATGGACCTCATAAATAAAGATATTGGGGACCTACAGACACTGGATCCTACCCAGTTTGGCTTTGTTAAGGGCAGATCCTGCCTCTTAAACCTGGTCAATTTCTTTGAAACAGTCACCAAGGCCATTGACGAGGGGAAGGTGGTCCACACAGCCTACCTGGACCTCGCAAAAGCCTTCGATACAATACCCCACTCGGGCATTATAGATAAGCTCACCAGCTTAAATATAAACCTCTATGTCACTAGATGGGTTGCAAACTGGCTCAAGGACAGAACCCACATGGTTAGAATTGCTGGAGCCATGCCAGACTCCAAACCAGTTACAAGTGACGTCCCACAAGGCTCAGTCCTGGGACCTCTCTTGTTTGGTGTATATTTCTCGGTGGTACAGGCCAACACGGAAGGACTGTGGCTGACCAAGTTCGCAGATGACTGCAAACTGGGTGCCATAATCAACTCTCCAGCCGACACAAGCATCCTCCAAAAGGGCCTCATAGAAACAGACAACTGGTGCCAGAGCAATGGCCTCAAGCTAAACGCCAAAAAGTGTATAGTCATCCCCTTTGGCAAAAACAAAGTGCCCACTAATTACCACATAGGTGGTAATCCATTAAGTACAAAAGAAGTCATTAGGGACCTGGGGACCCAAGTTGATAGCAATCTCTCATTTGACAACCACATGGCCAAAGTGGTTAGAAAAACATTTTATATAGCCCACCTAATCATGAAGGGATTCACATCTAGATCAGGGAGGTCATCGTACCTCTTTACTCATCCCTCATCAGGCCCATAATTGAGTACAATGCCCCTTTTGGGATGTACCTTACCAGACACCTGCAGCAACTGGAAAGACCCCAAAAGTACCTCACCAAGAGGATCAAAGGGCTCAAACAGATGCCATATGCTGCCCGGTTAAAGAAACTACAGCTCTACTCAGTGGCATACCGCCTGCTCAGAGGCGATCTGTGCCTGACGATAAAGCCATGTCCAACCCGGAATTAATGGACATGCTGCACCTCAGAAAATCCAAATCCCATCGAGCTACGCTCGAGAGACTTGAACCTCAGCACTGAAATAAATAGGACATGCTGGAGGGACAGATTCATAACCCAGAGGCTCCCTTCACTCTGGAATAAAATCCCAGTCCAGGTTAGGCAGAGTCCCACATTGACTCTCTTCAAGAGGAATCTTGATGAGTGGATGGGAGATCGTAGGTTTACCCCGGCTATCACTTCTGTGTCACTGTTAGACAGAGGCACAGTATACTAACCTCAAAAAAAGGCATAGCAAAATTAATTTAAAATGGGTGGCGAAAGCCAAACACACTCTGGCTAGGCTTATAAATGCCCTAGGGCAGATAGCCTAGTATGAACCTATGAACCTATGAATAATAACTGCCCAGCAGTTAATATAAGAAGCAGAATCTGAACTCGAAATGGGCACTTCTCCAAGATGTGTACAATCAAATTCAGATGTGTTCAAAAGAATTTGTCGTTGAACAGAATACAAAACTGAGTGGTGTGTTGGTAATGCAGAATTGAAAAAAATCTCATACAGTGAAATCTGAAAATATTTCTGAAGTACTGAAACAAAAAATGCAAGAAATAAATAAGATTACCCAATAAAAGTACAATTTAAACAAGCCACATGAGGAAAATGTAATATTTCATTAGCAAACTGCTGGTGTTATGTACAAAACTAAAGACACTAAAACTTCTTTTTCACAAAACCAGGAGATACAGCAAATTTGTTGGCTGACAAATTTAGCTCCAACTCTCCTCCTTCTGCCCCACCAGGAAATACCATCTAACTTAATCCCTCCAACTATTGGCAGGGAGCAGGTATAAGATGAAATACCATCTAACGTAATCTCTCCAACTATCGGTAGGGAGCAGCTATAAGATGAAATACCATCTAACGGAATCCCTCCAACTGTCAATAGAGAACAGGTATAAGATGAAATACCATCTAATGTAATCCCTCTCCAACTATAGATTGGGAGCAGATATAAAATGAAATAACATCTAACGTAATCCCTCCAACTATCAGTAGGAAGCAGTTATAAGATGAAATACCATCTAACATAATCCCTTCGGCTATTAGTAGGAAGCAGTTATAAGATGAAATAACATCTAACATAACCTCTCCAACTATCGGTACGGAGAAGGTATAAGATGAAATACCATCTAATGTAATCCTTTCAACTATCAGTAGGGAGCAAGGCTAGGAAATGCATACTAGTACCTTTTGGGAAGTCAGACCCTAAGGGAAACTACCTCATTGTTAAAAAGCCTCTAAAGGTAGTCACAGTAGTCAGGGATTTTGGGATTTATGTACATAGTAACCTGACTTTTGACCAACATGTGACTAAGGTTGTAAGCAAATCATTCCATCACTCAACTTATAATTAATGGCATGGCATCTAGATCCAGGGAAGTCATCATGCCACTGTACTCAGCCACAACTGGACCCATCACTGAGTGGAACACCCCTTTCTGTAAGTACCTGACCAGGCACATGCAACATGTGGAATCTCTGCAGAAGTTCCTCATAAAAGATATAGGGAGTAAACACAATGTCCTGGGCAGATCATCTTATTCTCCTCTTTCTCGACTTGGTTACCTACAGACTGATAACAGGCAATTTATGCCTATTATACAAAGCATTCTTGGATCCCACTCTGATGGACCTTTTGCGTATCTGCAAAATAAACAACACTAGAATCACTACATCTAAGGATTTGAACAATGCCTATGTCTTAAACAAATTGGAGGGACAGATATGTATCTCAGAGAATCAACATTACATGGAATAGACTTCCCATGCATGTGAAGCAGAACCCTTCCCTAACCCTATTCAAGTTCAACCTGGAGCATTGGAAGGAAAATCAGAAATTCACCTCTGATGGACAGAGGCAGCCGTTAAATCATGCCCTAACTAATATACACCCTCTTAAAATAACCTCTGAGGCGCAATAAGTTGTGGGATACATTTGGGTTGCATGGCTAAGCTTATAAAGGCCCCAGTGTCTGTTAGCCTAGTATACACAAATGAACCTATAAATATTAGCACTTGAAGTAAATTCTTCTACCATTTTGGTTTGTGTGGCTTGTGAGAAACTAGAAATGGTAAAATTAATTCATAGTGTAAAAACAAAGATAACATATGTAGAGAATCAACTGCAGTGTCATAGAGACATTTCAGATGCAGTGCAGTCATACTAATGATTTCCTACCTGACCATGCTTACTTATTTACAGGCTTATGATTCTTGATAGGAGAAATAACAAATATAAATAAAACTGGGTGCAGAGCCAGTGATTTATATCCTCAGGCAAATACTCATATCAGTTGGAAGTAAATTTAAACAGAATAACAAAATGGAGACTTTGGGCGCTATTAGGAAATAATCATACTCAAAATAATGGGTGAACACTATGGTCAATTTTGTGAAAAAAGGCAAAATCTACATGTACACTGATCCACAAACTATGAATAAAATGATCACAAAACAGTAGTACCGTTTGCTTCAAGTTGAAGAAATGGTCTAAATAATGACAAGTGTTAAATTATTTTAGTATTAGATGCAAATCTAGGTTTTTGGTAGAAAAAAAATGATGAAGCAAGCTTTAAGTTATGAACAACTGATACACCAATAGGAAGGCAGAGATTCTTTAGTACAGAGGTGTTTCAAATTGATGTTGCCAAGTAACTGAAGGCAGCTACTGAAATCATAATGTTATGTTAAGTAAGAACAAATGGAAAATCAGATTGACGTGTCTAAAATACATGTTAGTCTAATGTCAAATGATCTGAAACCTGATACAAAAAAATCTGAGCAATTATACAAATGCCAAGGTCAGAAGAAAAATAAGCATTACAGAGGTTCCTAGGAATGCTTTTGCACCTAACATATATGAGATATCTGTGCCTATAAGAAAGCTGAGCAAGAGACAGCATGAGAATGGAGCACGTTTAGAAATATTCATGTAGCTAGTTACGTTTGCTTCACTGTTAAATATACTATGATGCAAATAAACCAGTTGTGTTACTAATAGAAGACGGTCAGAAAAGTATATGAGTTGTGATCCCACATTAGAAAAAAAAATAGTTGTCTATGGGTCAACAAAATTTTCAGGTTCACAGAAGAGTTATGTTCAAACATAAAGGGAAGTGTAAGCATCAATATATTGATACAAGGAATTGTATTAATATGTTTAAAGTAAAGTTCATATGGAAACAGATCACAGACCCTTGCAAAGAGGTCTACAGCGTTTCACCAGAAAGCTCATTTTGTTGCAAAATGTTGACTTTTTTTTCATTGTGGCAGATGGCTTCAGCCACACATCCTCTTTGTTTCATTAGAAGGATTGTTTTGTCGAACTTCTCTTTCATTGCAGGATGACTGCAATGGTTTTGCAGGATTGCTACACAGTGTGGTGTGTGATTTTTGCCCTTTCCTCACTGTTTTGCAGTCTTGGAGTTGCTATATAAAATTAGCAGTGTGTGTGGACCCAACTGACTCATTTGTTCTTCAATCAATGTAAGAGCCCTCAGGCCCATTTTTTCTCAGATGAGGGTGTGATCTGGGTGTTAGAAAGTGGGTCAGTGTGTTGGTACTGTGGACTGACCTATTTTCTCCCTTTAGACCTCTCAACTGTCCCTATTTTTGAGGCACATCTCTATTTTTAGGTCTGTTTTACCCCTACACAGGATAAACCTATTTTTGTATGTATGTTCCTATTTTCAGGCTTGATTTAGCATTATACACAAATTTTCCCCATTATCACATGATTTTTGAAGCTGTCTAGTACACAGAAACCACACTATATGACCAGTATACTAGTGGCAACAATAATTTTAAATAAATAAGCACACATATTTCATTACTCTTCTTTCGAAAGCAAAAATAAATGACCTTGTGGCGTAGAATTTTGCAATACAGTTTATTAAAGTCTACTGATTTTGTACTGTCTCTTTGATAATGTGCTTATATTTTTCCATAATTTTTGTTATTCTTTGTGTTTTAAACATACATTTCTGAGTAGTATCCCACATTCCTATTCTAAGCAGGAAGAGCTATTTAGTATTCAAATTTTATGCTAATCAGATGTCCAGACTTTTGGCTGGATATACTTCTTTTTCAAGGACCTTTATACTGATTTTCAAAGTCTGCAGGTTGACAGCTATGCCTTAACAGCTTGTCTGCATCACAGCTGCTGCTTTCAGGGAGAGCATGCATGGTACTTGCTCACGTGCAACCTCCCTACAAAGAGTCTCACCCCCTATGCAGTGTCAGCAAACTAGGCACCATGCACTCCTGCAGGTGTAGTCAATGTAATGAGCCGAGCTGCCCCCCCCCCCAGAAAAAAAGGGGTGAGCTAGTCTCAGCCACTCATTCACATTTTCCCTCACACAATCACTCTAATACCTATGCTTTTAACTGAACATGGATTACCTGGGATGCAGTTAGGGCTTTATTCCTTTGTGCCATGCTAATCCATTCACTTTTACAAGTTTTTCTAGCACTGGGTTTCTGAGAAAACTGTGACTTTAGATCATCTTGGAAGGTTAGGTTGGATTGAAGGCTATTAATGAATCTGGAGTAGACATGAGGTTGGATGCAGGAAATGGTGATCCAGATGGGGCTTGCTAGGCTCCAGAAGGGGTAAAGATAGATAAGTCTCTAAGCATATAAGGCCTGAGAAGGGTAACCATACTCACTGAGCCAAAACTGGGGCTATAAAAATAACCTTGGGCATCTGCTGTTTGGCTTTCTGAATGAAATGTGGAATCAAAGGAAACGGGGAAAGGCATAATGCGGCCTCAAGCCATTTTCTTTAGGGTGCTCTCTCAGTTGAGGAATTAGGGAAAATAATTTGCTGCATTTGATTTTGTTTGAGGATGCAAACAAGTCACAGCAAAGCTTCCCCCAGTGATGGAACAGTGTCCATTTTACAGCAGAGCTGAGGGACCACTAGTGTGGCATCAGGTAACAATGACTGATCCTGTCCACTGGCCAGTTGGTCTCCTCAAGAACATTATTTGCAATCAGAAAGCAGTTGGTAAAAATGTCCTGTTCTCACAATCTCTTCATTTTTTTAAAGGAGACAAGAATAATTTCCCTATTACTTGTTTATATACCACAACACTGGCATACTGACTGGATGGCAAATGCAACTTGAGGCAAGGAGTTGTGAAAGCCTCGAAAATCTGGAAGGATGAGAAGGATTGCCCTTATCACCTAAATATTTACATACAAACTGACTTCCCTTGTGACAAAACACCTTGGAACACCTGGCCTTAATAATGTTCACCCTTGTACTCTAAGGCACACCTGTCTGTGGTGAGGGCCAGTACAGGAAAGGGAATGAGAAAGGTATTCCTTACTATAAAGATGGTTTCTAAAGCCAGCACTTCAAATGTTCCTTTTAAGCTTTGGAGAGCTTAATCTGAAACAACAAAGTAACTTTTAATTGTCACCACTGAAGTACTGGGGCACCATGTAAAACTGTCATTATATCCCCTCACATAAAACTACTAAAAGGCTGCCATACTCTATCTTCACCCCTGCCTATAACCCCAGCCTTACATGCTATGTTATTAAAAACCCTTTCCCTAACAGTACCACTACATAAGACAAAATGACAAAACACACTCAACATCAAACATGAACAAAACAATCTATCCCTTTACCAAACCCTTACTATATTTCTAACCCACAAACACACCAACTGCTATAATGGGATCCTGCACATCTTCACAACTGCAGATTCTTTTCATTCAAACATTCATTTTCCTGCACACCTACTTACCTACACTATACAAAAGTTTAATTCAAATATTTGTGATTCACACGAATGAACATCTCTTTTTCACACCCACAAAAGAACATTTCAACCAGATGAGTATGCACCCTTTTGAGTTACATAGCTATCTAGCTATATCTGTGTGTGTGTGCGTGCTTGTGTGTGTGTGTGTGTGTGCGTGCGTGCGTGCGTGTGTGTGTGTGTGTGTGTGTGTGTGTGTGTGCGTGCATGCACATATCTACTTCCATAACATAGGCAGGTTCACAGGTCAATACGAGGCGGTTGATCCAGAGGATGATTAGTATTCTAGCCACGATACACCAGACTGTAAGTACCCATTGACATGAGTAATTTATACTTAGCTTTGACACCATTTGATGAGGGATTGAGGGGCCAGGCGCAGGGTGTATTTGCAATAGCCCATTCATTCATCCAGGTTATGATTTAAGAGGGTCAGGGAGCTACTCTGCTTTACATCCAAAAGAAGTTTATTCCCTGTGATATATATCCATCTTGCTAGCAGGTCCTATTTATATTTCAGTAGAAGTTAATAGCTATTGAGTGGGTGCTAATGGGGCTATTAGTTTTGTGTTTGTGCAGTAGGTCACATAGGACTGGATCCTTCAAGGTTCTTTAAGCTAGACAGAGGTCCCCTTTCCAGAGTCTGAGGAAATGGAAAAGAGAGAGAGTGTTTTAAGGTGGCCTGGGTAGCTCAAAGCAGACATGTCTTTATCTTAGTGAGAAACACTGCAGTCTCTCAAGATGGATTGTATGCATAGACAGGTACATACCAAAAGGGCCACTATACTCTATTATGAGCCACATGAGGGAGGAGTAGAGAGGGGATGATGAGTTTTTTTTTAAATTTGGAAGAAATACTCCTGTTTATTAGTCTGGAAAGGTAAAAGGATTTCTTAACAGTAGTGGATACATGGTGCTCAAAGGATAGTTCATTCTCAATGAAAGTGCCCAGGTCATTACTGGCTGAGTCAAATTTCAAAGGGGTGTCACCTTTGTGGCAGCTGTATAGGCTTCCTGCTTGCCTATGGACACAGTGCTGCATTTCTTGGTATTTAGTTTCAGGCTGAAGTCCATGCATCACTTACTGATGCATGTTAGCCCCTTTTGAGGAATTTGAAAATCACATAGGGATTTAATGTCAACTTCAAGTTTGTAGTCATCCACAGATTTGGTCAGCCACAGGTTCTTGAAGTCAGCCTTGACACCAAATAAGTAAATGCCAAACAGAAGTGGTCCCGGCATCTATCCATGGGAGACATCACTAGTAATTACCTTTTTCAAAGAATGTAAAACTCCCCTCAGTAAAAGACTGGATTCTGTCAGTTTATTATCCCATGGGTAACATAAGCGTTTACATTTAGTTTGGTTAGTCTGTTGATAATGTGTGGGATGACATCAAACATTTTGGTCAGTTCCAGGTAGACAGTGTGAACTGGTATGTCAGAGTCTAATGCATCAGTGGTGTTCAAAGAAGCCCACCAGGTTCATGAGGCAGATCTACTTTAATAAGTTCCATAATAATGTGTTCCCTTGCTTAGCAAATAAGGCTGGTGAGGCTTACAGATTTGTAATTTCCTGGATCAGTTGTAGATCCTTTCTTGTGAAGTGGGATGGCTACAGTAGCTCTCTATTCCTCTGGCACAAATCCAGTGGAGAAACTGAGGTTGAAAAGGCTCAGAAGCAAGCCTTCTAGAAAGTGTCTGGTGTTGACAAGAAGGTAGCCTAGCACATTATCAGGACCAAAGGAGCAAGTGTTTTTGGCCATGGAGAGAGCATTCCAGACTTGCTCTGAGGTGATCAGAGGGGGAATGGTGTGGGTGTACTACTACACTGGGGAAAGTTAGGGGGAGAACGGGTAGTAAAGTTAAAGCTGAATTTGTCTGCTAACATGTTGACTACTTTCTCAGGGGACGAGTAAGTGTTATTGTTCTGTATTAGCTCTGAGCATTGCTGGGCATTACCTCTAATGATTCTGACATAGCTAAATAAGGCTTTGTAGTTGTTCTTAACAGAGGTAGCAATTCGCACTTTGTACTTACTTTTGGAGGACTACATTTTGTTCCCAAATTCTTTGCTGATGTTTCTGAGATGATGGGGTATTAAGTTTGCTTTTATGAACTATGAGTCTCTTCCTCATATTATACAGATTTTTATAGTAGGTTTCCACTATAAAGAATGTATTCCTTAATTTGGAATTGTATTTGTGCCTTATCGGAACAATGCATGCCCTGAGGTGGGCACAGACATTTTCCACAAATGTGGCAGCATGCAAGATGGGATCACTGAGATGAAGTGGGCAGTTAAATTTCATCAGATCAGTAGTTAGCCAAATTATGTTTGCCTTAGAGTAGTCTCTAAAGACAGGGTTTTTGTGGTAGGTCAGGTTTTACCCTCACAGTGACATGCCCACTGATGTGGTAACTAAAAGTGTTGAGTATAGTGTGGTAATATTACTGATAACTAGGTCCAATATTTTTGAGCCCATAGATGGGATTTGAGAAGAGAGCACTACAGCATATTTGTGCTGATATTAGGAAGGGACACATTGTGAATAGCACCAAATACAATGAAACTAGATGGATCATTGAAATGGGAGCAAATAGATACCCAGGTCTTAATGGTGTGGTGCCTTTAAAGTCAATACTCAGTAGGCATAGACCATATATTAATTTGCACTAATTGTTTTATTGTTTTTCTCTGTGATTTGTCTTTTAAATAATATTATTTTATTTGAATGCTGTATGTCTGAAGAAGGGTCTTCTACCCGAAAGCGATAACATTCAACGTTGTTTTAATAAACGGTTCAATTCAGCCTGGTGGTCTGTGGATTTATCTTTTCTTTGGATAGTTGGGATTTCAACCAGTTAGTCTAGGGAGCTAGTATTAATAATGCCCAGGAATATTTGCATGTATTTATTTGACGTGGTGTAGGTTTCGCAATCAATGGAGAGTTAGTTGAAATATCTGAAGAGAATAGTGTTAGGCTAGATAGGGAGGGATATTAGTTTGTTTAGATGTACCTCGTGAGTAAACTGAATAGTCATATGCAAATAACAACCTTGTCAGAAAAAGTAGGCGAGCACTTTCTCTCTACAAACCTGTCAATCTGTGATCTCATGATATTTGGATTACTTTATATTACTACTTTCCCATACTGCTGCTACTCTGAGTTGGCAGTTATTCTTTTACTCCATTCTAGCAGTGCTTGAAACAACTAAGCAGATTATATTTTTTCACACCTACATCATTTTGTTTTATTAGTAACGTGCTTCCTTTAGTTAAAATACTGATAAGTAGTAAAAGTAAAAAATAAAAAGCAACAATAAACTGACAACAGGGTGGAAAGTCTTTATGACTGAATGCAATGAAATCTCAGAGAAAGGCTTCAATACTGAAATATACAAATGATTTTAGCTCATGTGTTATTTGCATTTTATATTTTTTGGATATAATAGTGGAAAAACAATAAATGAATGAATTAATAAATACATGCAGCAAATAAGAGGCATTCATTAGGAAAAAGCCTTACATCAGTACTAATACTTTAACAAGAAAATATTAGGGACTGTTTTGCTCATTTTGAACTTAAGTGTATAACTAACTTGCAGTAATTGTCAAGTTGTGTAACTGACAAAATGCCATTCACTGTAACACCTTTTATGAATGTCTGTGTGTGACATATTCAATAAGACAATGAGTAAAAACATCTCACAGACAAACCAATCAGTAAAAACTAAAAGAAAAATCTAACCAAGCTAGAGATTCTGCTGTGTGATTTCTTAAGCTGAAACACCTGATGTCCTTAAAGGGTCATTTGCATATAACCCATGTGCCTCTAACACAAGAGGTTCAAGGAATCACACAGTGGAAACTCTAGCTTGGCTAGATTTTTCTTTGTTTTTACATATTCAATAAGACAAGGCAATCTGTGCTTCTATACACTTAAATGTTATTATTTGGTCTTACACAAGAGGGCAGAACGACACAGGAAGAGGTAAAGCTGTATCCATTTGTTGTACTGGAAATCCTTAGGATAATGCTGGCTGAAGGCAAACTATTGAAGAACTTTCCACTCTTGCTAGAGAATTTCTGTGTAATAGAGCTCATGACAGACTGATATAAACATCAGTAAACCATAATCACATGTTTTCAACTTTAACATTTGAAATTATCACAGTGGTTTTAAAAATAAAAACAAATCTTAAGATAACCAAAACAAGCAATTAACAGAAATGCCTAGTAATGGATAAACTTAATATAAACAAAAACATTATCTCAAAATATGTCTAAAAATAACTGTATGGGTAGATTGCTCTAAGTACCATATTCTCAGTTCATCTCAAACATTATGATTTTTATAACGAGTCCCTCCTAAATGTAAACAATCATTCCTTCACAGCAAGTTAAACTTAAGCTGTGAGAACTAAATCTGACTGGCCATCTGGAACTGATGTTTGTTGGAAAGTGTTTAAACATTAGGAAAGTGGCAAAGGCATGATGGTGGGGGCATGTGTTTCATATCTGCTAGAAATCTGTAAGCATTGTATGTGAAAGCCTTTAAAAGGACGATAAATTACTGAACCGTAACTGCATGGTTATGAAGTTCAGAAAAGAAACACTAAACGGGCAACCAGATTCACTTAGTATTCATGGCACATAAAGGTGTTAGTTAAGATTCATTTCAACTCTAGCACTTGGTGGACAAAATGGAGATATACCGTGTGGATTTTAGAATGAAATTAAAAGTAGTTGGGTGAATATAACATCAGAATCAAGGGCAAAAAGAAAATACAGCTGCCTATATATTAAACAAAAAATAGTTCAAATACATCACTCTTTTAGACATTAAAAGAGTTCTGGATTTCTGCTCTTTATTGGGCAAACATGTTTTCTTTACAAAGGTGCTACAGTATATGCCAACTAGTTAATATAGATCCCTTGATTATAAGCAGTAGTATTTGCACAACACCACTATAGCTATCAAAGGGAGAGAAGTAGCCTTGAAGGCCTACATTGTCTCTGCACAGGTTCTCTAGCTAGGGAAATAAATCACATTGCTAACAATTTTTGTGGATTATATAAAGATCTTGAGACATGGGTACAAACTATCTTAGCAGGGGAGTCAGTGAAATGAGATATGTAAAACAAGAACCATTTACAATATCATTCTGTGACAAACCAAAAGGTATTTATGTTTTGTATATAATAGTAGTCATATTTAGACTTACAGTATGTTATAGAATGATTAGTCTAGAAACTATGAAGCTTTACCTAACAGATGTATGCAGTTTTTCTAAAGCATTCTCTGTCACATGGATTGGTTTAATTGCGATTTTCTGAAATTAGCTGTAACAGTACTCAACACTAAGCTAATGTTGCTTAACTTATACACACTATATCACCTATGTATCTAATGTTAGAGCAACTGCAAATTCACTTCTCTCATTTGAATAACTTGAGCAAAAATGCTTCATGCATATTACTTGCAACCACCACCCAGTTAAACATTGGGATTCCAGTTCCAAGCTGTACTGGCCTTAGTATCCAAACAGAGTATTTCCAAAAGCTATGCTGGTTTCCAGAAAGGTAAATTTGAATCCAGGGATTTATGGTGAAACAGCAATATTTGGTGTCAGCTGTTGCCAGAAAGGACTCTCTGTACTGTTTTCTGTACTATTACATTTTTGTTAGTCTGTATGTTGAATATTTATCCTAGTTCAGTGCAGCTATGGTCTTACCATCTAACAAGGACTGCTACATCTGATAGATAACTCCAATGCATATTACAGACCAGCATTTTGGACAGGTGATGCAGCATTACTCTTAACATTAGTTTAATTATAAAAACTTCAGTGGTAGTTTTTAGCAAGCCATAGAAAATCTTCACAATGGACACTGCAACTTATCCAGTTTACATGTTAGGCATTATTACCTCTAGATCTCCTTTTGTAATTGATTCTTCTTCTACTCGAAACTGGAGATCTTCTACCTTCCTGCAAGAATTAAAGAATCATACATTACAAGATAAATATATATATATATGGTTATATTATGTATGACTGAACATATTTAATGTGGAACTGAAAAAAAAAACGAGAAAATATGTTTGGGCAAACAATTTCGAATAAAGTAAATACCAAACTAAAAAGATTGACAGAGGAAGACTATTTCCTCTCCTGATCTAAACAGTAACGCCCCCCTCCCGACACTACCCTAAGATTCATGTGAATAGTGGCAGTGTTACAGGACATTCTTTTATTAAGTTAAGGAGTAGGGTTAGGTTGGAGAAAGGGGCAGCATTAGGGTTAGGGTTAGCAACCACTACTAAGGTGGTGGTGGGGGGGTAAAGTGCAAAGTTTTTCCAGCACTGTGTGCGCGTTTATTTGGTATCATGGAGTAACATATAAACACTCTCTAATTTAAGTTATTAATGTCTTATTAACATATGCTATGTAATTATAATATTTCCAAAAAATAAATTTTTTTCTGGTATCCTTATTTGTCTGAGAAGCCATGTCTGACCTCGGTGGTGAATGAGAACATGAGACAGTATTCCACAATGTGTCCATGTGGACAATGACTGAAATATTCACAGAAATATTATGTTTATGTATATGCCCACATTTTATAACTAAACAAGTACAAATATCTGCAAAATTGGTTGCAGATCGACAGGTATCAGTGGCAATATCTGAGCATTATGTAAGCTTTCATTTGATACTAAGAGGTATCATATAGATCCTATTTGAGTGAAGTTATTTACGGAAATATTACTATGGCACACATTCATAATTTGGCATCAAAAGAAATCACACTTTCTCACATACTGATCACTGTATTTGAGACATTAGACATTTCTGACCAGTGTGCTGAGCTGTCCTGTGAAGTACTGTTCTACCATTCTTCTGTGTGGACAAAAAAAAAAAAAAAAAAAAAAAAAAGCATAGTAAATCAGACGAAAGCAGGCAGCAGGAACGGAAAAAAGAAGGAATTCCTCGCTGAGTGATATCATCACAACGTCACAAAAATGGGTGGAATGTGGGCAGTAGAGGAGTGGGATGGGCGGGGTTACTGGTGACACGAGAGGTGTGGCTTTACTCCGGTTTTAGCCACGATGAAAGGTGGCAACCCTACACACACACCTGGGAAAGGCTGGCACAGATTCACCTGCTCTGCCCCCTTCTGTCCAGACTATAAGGTAGTTATCACTGCCACCAGATCCATTGCCAGCTACATTAAGGATCTTACAAGGGTACCCAGTTATACTGAGTGAAATTAATATTAATACAAATGGTAATGTTGACCAAACAGCAAGGATTTCAGGAGTGGCCAGAGTTATCACCAAACAAATATATGCAAATACTCTCAAAGCTTAAATATTTTCTAAAAAAAAAAGGACCAGCCATGACAAAAGTTTAAATATATTTAATAATAAACAATAAAAGAACATGAAAATACTAAGTATCTATTTATAGTAAACACCAGAGTTTCAGTCACAGGGAATACTAAAAATAACACAGATGGAAAGTTTCACACAATTATAGAAAAACAGTAATTAGCTAGTCTCACTATCTGTTCCTTGTTGACTAAAAGAATTACTGTTTCTACTTACTGAATAGAGCAAGACAAGATGGATGAGTGGTCCTTAATGTCAGATCCAAGACAGAATACAAAATGCTGCTGAGACTTCCTTCTCCTCTAATATTAAAACATTATTTTTGTACAGATTGACATCACATATATCTGGTCATCTGACTCTGTTTTCCGCACTATTCCCCCATCACTAGAAGCTACCAGGATTTAGCACCTATGTGCTACAATACACACAGACAGAGCTTTGTTCAGATGTGATGCAGCTGCTGGAAGTCATAAAACAATAAAACCATTTCACTCTTCCTCCAGGAGCTACCAACTATTCTATAGCACAGACATAACATCTCTGGCTCCATTCAAAACTGCGGGATAACATCTTTATGGCTTAAGACATAAAGTAATTTAATTTCAAGAATATTTTGCAAAGTCAGGTGGATTAAGATTAACCTCTTCACTTCCAGTATATGCTGTTACAAAGTATAAATTTATTTAATTACAATAATACATGTACATTTCTTTTCCTTCCAGCAGGGCACACTGTTGATACATTTTAACACAAGCAAAACTTACAAATACATTTTCAGCACAAGCATCTGTACAAATCAGTTTGATATACAAATGACATATAATTATTTACAAAATTCAAGCCAGCTGTGCTGGCATATGTTACAAATACACTGCCCTATTTCTCCTGGCATGGCTGGCAGTACCTCCTATTATCACACCTCACCCCTTTGAAGACTCAAGCTAGTTTTTCAAGTGCCCCCGGAGAAACATTGCTTGAGAGGACTGAGCCTGTCTGGGACTATATTATACCATACTGTCTTGAGAGTCCATCTGCCTTGGTATTGCTGACACCACTACAGTGCTGCACTGTCCTGCATCCCTAGGCACCACCATAGTAACTTGGGATTTTGCTGGCTGGCTAGCTGTAGCCATAGATCCCTCTCAGACTCCTCCTGCCTCCTACCTCAAATACTCAGCACCAGGGCCTCTCTATCATAGTAAGGTTTCTTCATGTTAACATGGTACAATTTGTGCCCCTGCCTCCTATCTAGCATTTCTACCATGTAGCTAACATCAATGATCTTCCTTACCACTTTGAAGGCTCCCTCCTAAGCTGCCTGCAGATGATTGTGTCTGACAGGAAAGAGAACCATAACTTGCTGCCCCACGGCATACTCTCTGGCTCAAGCATTCCTGTCATACCAGACCTTTTTCTGCTGTTGGGCTCCTGCCAGGTTCTCCTGGGCCAAGCCCATGAGCTCCCTGAGCCTTGTCCTGAGGTTTAGGACATATGCCACAAGAGACTCCTTGTAGGATTCACACTCACCCTCTGATTCATCACGAATTAGATCTAAAGGTCCCCTCACTCTATGTCTATACAGCAACTCAAAGGGTGAAAAGCCTGTGGATTCCTGGGGTAACTCTCTGTAAGCAAACAGCAGATGGGGCAAATATGTGTCCCACTCTCTTTCTTAAACTGGTCTGCAAGTGCCCGTAGTATGACCTTTAGTGTAGAGGTTAACCTCTCCACAAAACCATTAGTCTGGGGATGGTAGGGAGTGGTCTTTAGGTGCTTCGCCACACAGTGCTTCAACACACAAGCCAGCAGGTCTGACATGAAACTGGCACCTCTGTCAGTTAGTATTTCTCTTGGGAAAACTACACTGCTGAAAATCTCTAGCAATGCATTGGCCACCTTCTCCACGTCTATGGAGGACAGAACCATTGCTTGAGGGTATCTAGTAGCATACTCTACTACCACCAGGATATACTTCTTCCCTGTGTTGCTTGGGGTACTCAGAGGCCCCACAATATCCATAACTACCCTCTGAAATGGCTCCTCAATCACAGACAAAGGCATCAATGGAGCTTTGACCTTTTCACCTGCCTAGACTACTTGTTGGCACTGTTCACAGGTCCTGAAGTACCCTGCTATATCCCTTCTAATCCCAGGCCAATAAAAGTTCTGCATAATATGTCTCTTGGTACGCTTTATGCCCATATGACATGCAAAAGGAATGTCATGGACTATACCTAGAAGTGCCAGATGGTAGGCTTTAGGCACTGCCAACTGCTGTATTACCTCACCCTCTAGCCATCTCTCAGGGGTCCACTCCCTATACAGTAACCCTTTGTTTCAGTATACAGACTACCCATTTCCTGGCGAATCAGGTGCCCCATAAGTACCTCCCTTAAGCCTCTTAGTGTAGGGTCTGAGAGCTGAGCCTCTCTCAGCTCTACTTTTGTGACTTTTCCCAGCTCTTCTTCCACAGGAAGTCTGGTACCCTCTTGACAGCTATGCCTCACTGTCAGCCTGGGCACTACCACTCACCTCTGCCCTTGCCATTACTCTGTCCAAGGGAACATCAGTATCTACCAGCAGCTGTGGCTCACTTTCAGTTTCACTGCTACAGGGTAACTCCCTCTCTGAAATAGCCACCTCACCAGCCCTGGCTTCAAGTATGAGGTCTGTCTGGGTCTCTCCCAGGCTACCAGTCCCACATGCCTGTATTCTAGCCTGACTGCGTGTAACTGCATGCACACAAGGTACTGTATTATCAAAATAATTTCCTATCAAGACATCTGCAGGGATATCCTCAAACACACCTACTTGCTTGCTTCCTTTTCCACCCTCCCAGTCAAGGTGAATCCTGGCCAAAGGCATTTGGAATGGAGTTACTCCTAAAGCTCTGACTAGAGTGGACTGCCCAAACAAGTACCATTCCTCTTTAAACACTGCAGGCTTCACAATGATTATGTTAGAGGCTGTGTCTGTCTTAGCAGTGGTCTGTTTTCCATCCACTAATATATGATATAACCTCTTCTAATAGTTTGGTACCCCTGTTGTCTCCAGACAACTTACCATTGGCATATTGTTATTCCCACTTGCTGGCTACCCCGCCTTTTGTTTCCCGCCTTGCCTCCAAAGACATCTATAAGCTACATGGCCCCTTTGGTTACATTTAAAACATTTAACCCTTGATGCTGGCCGTGTACCTGAACTAGTAGCTTCCTGTCTTACTGGCAGACTCTGTTGGTGTGGTTTAGGCTGCCCACCATGGGTTCCCTTATATTCATGTGCAGCATTGGGTATCCCTTTCCTGTGCAGCGATGCCCTGCTTGCTAAGTAGAGGTCCCCCTTTTTCCCCAACTCTTCTGCAGAACTGCACTCTTGGTCTGCCAATCAGATTTTCATGTCCTCAGACAAAGTGCTAAGGGCTTGTTCCCTCACCAAAAGGTCTGACAGCCCTTCAAAAGTGGTGACCTGACACCCACTCACCCACCTATGTAAATAAGTGCTTAACTCAGCAATATAATCACACACACTTTCATCTGCCTTGTGTCTATGCTCACAAAACATTTTTCTGTAAACTTCAGGTGTTAACTTAAAGCATTCAAGCAAACATTTCTTGACTTTTTCATAGTTTAGTCAATCAACAGACAATTTAGAAATAGCAGTTACAGCTTTACCATGGAATACGGGGGTCAGGAACCGTACCCAGAGCCCTTGGTCAACATTATACTGTTTACATACTCTTTCAAATATATGAATAAAACTATCAAAATTATCACCATCTGTAAATTGTGGAAGAAATTTACTGATCTTTGTTACTTCTGGGATTCAGTTATTCCCTTCCTCATTACCTTCATGACCCTGGCAAAAGGTCAGCATTTTCCTCTCATGTTGACACTGCTTCTCATTTCCTTCACCCTTGAAATGCCACAGTCTCTCTGCTAATTCTCATTCAATCTGTTTCTCCTTTTCTTCAGCATCCAAACACCACAGTCTCTCTGCTGACCCTAATTCCAAATGTTTGGCCTCCGATTCAAGTCTCTCTAACTCCAGACAGATTTTTAAGTTCTCAGAGGAAAAGATGAAATGTCCTATTTCAGCGGGCTACAAATTCCCATCACCAGACTAGTTATCCTTCTGGATGCTGGCCTGAGCTGTAACTAAGGCTGAAATCATTTCCCCTTTAGTCAGGTTGGCATGCACCAGCCCTCTGGCTTCACACACCTTGGCCAACTGGCTCTTTGTCAGCTTGCCATAATCCTCTGCTGACATCCTTGTCTGCTTTCCCCTGACTAACTAAACTAAAAAAATAAATAAATAAAAAACTGTTGTGATATGAAACACTGAATGTTCACTGTGTGGCTGTTGAGAGAATGCTTACCTTTAGTGACAATTGCTTACAGGCTACAGAAGTTCAATATTCACACCACTGCTCACTAATATGTGATGTCTCCCCACTAGGTCAGTAATCAAGAAGCCTGAGTACTTACCACTAACACTAGAGTGGGATGTTCTCTTGGAATATAAATGGACACACTTCGTATTTCCAGATGTAGACCTCTCTGCATCAAGCACAATTGTCCTTCAGAGCTGGTTTCTCTCTATATCTGTCCACACCCCCAATAAGACTCCTCAGTGGCACAGCTTAGAGTTGAGTCCTTAGCTGGGGTTCCAAGCCAAGTCCTCTGACACCCTCTCTGTGAAACCAGTGTTTTGTGTCCCTGCTCCAAGCAACTGACCTACACACAATTTGAGATTTGATTTGCGCGCTCACACACACAGACACACACACACACACACACACACACACACACACACACACACACACACACACACACACACACACACACACTCACACCTGGTACAGATTCACCTGCTGTTCCCCCTTCTTTGGGTTAATTGGGTTAGGGAGGAACTCTGCTTCACATGGACTCCTGTTCAATAGAAAGGATAATTTTTCGGAAATTAACCAATCTCTTCAGCAGGTCATATTTATATCAAGGGACAAGGCTTTAGTCCTTAGAATGGGTAAATCTGGCTCTTTTTGTTTTATGGAAATGCAAGAATTCCATTAGGGTGAGGTCTGACAATGCTTTGTATGCCCGGCATAGATATCTCCTCAACAACCTGTGGAAGACAGAATACAGATAGCCAGTTGGCTATCCACTGGGGGACATATGGCTTTATACCTAACTTCATGAGTTTCTTAATAATGCGTGAGTGGGGTAGTGTGTCAAATGCTTTGGTCAACACCATTTGGTGGACAGGTCACCAAGATCAATTATCCCAGGGTAGGGGAATATTCTCTTTCCCCAAGGGATTGTGTGATCTCAGAGTTAGTGTACAGAATTTTCAGCGGGTATGGGGGGACCCCCTTCATAAACACTTACATTTAGTGTAGTCTTCTCCGGGGTAATCCCAGAGCATGCACAGAATGTGTTGACATTATATATTTCAATGTATTAATGTCAATATTCGGGTTGTTAACATTTCTGGTTGTTCAACACTTAACTGAACTGTGCAAAGACTGATGTCAACAGTCTGAAATAAGAAGTTATGTACTCACCATAACGTTCCATCTGAGTAGGTATCTTCATTTGTCTGCAACCTGTGGGATATGGATCCGATCTTGGATCCGAGCCGGCAACTTCTAACATAGCATAGATCCGAGCTCCTAGCTCCTCCCCCTTACCCATAATCCCCTGCCTGCCCTAACTGACCTCAGATCAAGTTTGCCCCATAGCACAACAGATAACAGGTGTCCCAATGGGAACATATGCTGATAACACAAGAGCGATCCAATCGGTCAGGGGGAAGGAGGGGGGAATGGTTGCAGACAAATGAAGATACCTACTCAGATGGAACGTTATGGTGAGTACATAACTTCTTAATCTGAAGTAGGAACTTCATTTGTCAGCAACCTGTGGGACAGAGTCCCCAGCTACCTAAGTCCTGGGTGGCCTTCATGGAAGGATATTCCGGAGCACCGCAGAGCCAAAGGACGCTCTACCTCGGGAAATAACATCTATTTTATAATGGCTGATAAAGGTGTGAGATGAAGCCCAAGTGGCTGCGGAACAAATGTCATCCAGTGGAACCCTAGCCTGAAAGGATGCAGAAGTGGCAATGGCCCTAGTAGAATGAGCACGGACTCCTTGAGGTGCAGGCCTTCCCGAACTCTGATATGCTAACAGAATACAACTCGAGATCCATCTAGACAGAGAAACCTTCGAAACTGATTTTCCGAAATTACTTTTGGCAAAGGAGATAAACAACTGATCGGATTGCCTATGACCAGCAGTTCTGTGGATATAAAAGCGTAATTGTCTGTATGCGTCCAAGGAATGAAGCTTGTACTCTCCTTTGTTATGAAAGTTGGGGAAAAACACTGGGAGATTGATGGATTGATTGATGTTCGCTTCTGAAGATACCTTAGGTAGAAAGGACAGGTTGATTCTGAGGTAAACCCTATCCGGGTGAAAAACCAAATATGGTGGTTTTGGCCTTAAAGGGCTTGCAATTCCGATACCCTTTTGGCTGAAGTTATGGCCACCAAAAAGGCTGTCTTCCAAGAGAGAAATTTGAGATCAACCATGGCAGCCGGTTCGAATGGGGGACCAGTCAAGGACTGCAAGACTAAGGATAAATCCCATGGGGGTACCACCTCTTTAACTGGAGGTCTAAGGAGGAAGGTACCCTTGAGGAAGGTCTTACACAGTTTGGAAGTCATAATAGGACCAGACTCTTGCCCCACATGATAGTATGAGATTGCTGCCAGCTGTACCTTGACTGTGGAAGAACTAGCCCCCTGGTGAAAGAGAGAGGTTAGAAATTCTAGAATCGATGATATCGGGGCTGTAAACGGGTCTAAACGACGGTGTTTTGCCCAAATGGTGAAGCGTTTCCACTTACTCCGATAAACCTTCCTGGTGGAAGGCTTATGAGCTGCTACAAGAATGGCTTTAACCGGTGATGAGATCCCGGGAGTCCTTATGAGGAGTGGAACTGGAGCAACCAAGCCGTCAGCTTGAGGTTGACCAGGTTCGGAGTTGATAGACCGAGAGGATGCGAGATGAGATCCGGAATGGGATCCAGAATCCATGGTGGATACACTAGATGAGACCATAGGTAAGGGAACCACGTCTGACGAGGCCAGAATGGGGCAATGAGGATCATTCTGCTCCCCAGCTGCCTGGCTTTCTGTAACAATTTCAACATCAGGGGTAGAGGAGTGTAAGCATAAAGCAGACCGGGAGGCCAAGCATGAACTAGAGAGTCTCTCGGGGACTTCCCTGGAGGGGGGATCATAGCGAAGTAATCGTTGCATTTCGTGTTTGAAGGAGACACAAAAAGATTGCAACAAGGTCGCCCTCATCGGGCAAATACTTGCTCTGCCACTCCGTGGTTGAGAGACCACTCGTAGGGAGTCAGGATAGTACGACTGAGCCTGTCCGCTAAAATGTTGGACCTTCCCGGAATGTGCGTTGCTATGAGAAAGCGGTTGGTGGAAATCGCCCATTCCCACACTCTCATGGCCTCGCGGCAAAGGGGGTAAGACCTGGTTCCCCCTTGTTTGTTGATGTACCAGACTACCGACATGTTGTCTGTCTGTACCGCAATTGTCCCTACCGGAAGAGAGTTGTGTAGTGCTTGCAACGTCAAAAGCACCGCTCTCATCTCTAGGACGTTGATATGCAAAGAGGTCTCTACGTCGTTCCAAGTGCCTTGGACTGTTCTGCCTGAAAAATGCCCCACCCCAGGCGAGAAGCGTCCGTGGTCACTGTGTCGACTGGTGGAGGTAGTGAGAAGGGACGGCCCGTGTGGAGGTTGGGAGACTAGAGCCACCACAGGAGTGATTTTCTGCAAACCTTGCTTAAGGAAACGGGGTGAGACAGAGGGTTGCAAGACAGGGACCATTGCACCTGGAGGGTCCACTGTAGAATCCTCGTGTTCAGCCGGGCCATTGGTAGCAGAGGGATTGCAGCCGCCATAGATCCTAGGGCCCTCAGAATCAATTCCGCCGAAGGAGTTTGCAGATGAAGAATGGCCTGCATGTGTAACATCAGGTTCCGAAGTCGATCCGGAGTCAGGAACGCAAGCATCTGTCTGGAATCCAGTCTTGCCCCTATAAAATCTAGTATCTGTGTAGGGGTGAGAGAGGATTTGGTCATGTTGATGGTTAATCCTAATAGAGGAGCCAGACCGAGAAAATAGTCCCTGCCTGAGCAAAGTAGATGCCTTGTTGGGGCTGTGAGGAGCCAGTCGTCCAGGTATGGAAAGACCTGAATTCCCTGGAGTCTCAGGTGGGCCGCTACTACCGCTAGGACCTTGGTGAACACCCTGGGGGCTGAGGTGAGACCGAAGGGGAGGACCCTGAATTGAAAGTGACTGGCTCCCAGCCGGAAGTGGAGGAACCTCCTGGAACGCCTGTCCACTAGAACGTGATAGTACGCATCCTTGAGGTCTATAGAGCACATCCAGTCATCCTCCCGCAATAAGGGGAGGACGGATTGCAACGTGACCATTCGGAACTTTTGTTTGGGTACCACCAGGTTTAGGAAAGAGAGGTCGAGGATGGACCTCAAGTCCCCCATCTTTTTTGGCACCAGAAAGAACCTGGAGTAAAACCCTGATCCGACTTGATCTGGGGGGACGGGCTGGATGGCTCTTTTTTGTAGAAGCTGCTGGATTTCTGCAGCGGCCGCCTTCTTTTGACTGGGTGGGACGTCGGGAAGGCTTCTGATTCTGGGGTTGGCTATGAAGGGAATTAGGTAACCTCTGGATATAATGCGAAGCACCCAGCGATCTGTTGTTATGGACTCCCATTTTGCCAGGTGCTTCGAAAAACACCCCCCGACTGCCTCCAGAGTGGAGCAGTCGGGAAACCCCTCAGGGGTTCTGTGTGGGCCTCTCAGAGAAAGGTTCTCTGGACCCAAAATTCCTCGGACCCCCTCTGCCTCTGGGGCGGCGTCCTCCCTGTCCTCCTCTGCCACGAGAGGACTGGTTGTCCTGAGCAGACTGAGACTGATGTGATTTTCGGAACCACATCTTCTTCTGACCCTTTTGGTTCTTGGAAAAGGACCTCTGGGGCGCAGAGAAGCGGACTCCGATGGCAGACAAGGTCTTCCCGTCTTTCTCGCTCTGGACAAGAGTGTCACGAACGGTTTTGCCGAACAGTGCAGAACCATCAAAAGGGGCATTCGCGAATGACGCCTTAAAAGGTTCCGAGATGTCACAGTGATGGAGCCAGGCCTGTCTCCTCATGACAAGCCCGACTCTGCCTGCTCTAGCGGCTCCCTCTGTAGCATGAGACAATAGCCGCATAGAGGTATTAGAGACAGAGCGAAGGGTGGCCATTCGGGAAGTGTACAAATCCTTGTCTCCCTCCGACATGGACCCCGGGGGAGAAGCAGCATATTCCTTAATTAGGTCCCGCTGCATCCTAATAACGTGTACCATATAGTTCAAGGCCCTCATAGAGAAGGTCGCTGAACTGAAGGCCCGCTTCCCAAGATGGTCCATCGCGCGAGACTCCTTGATCGGAGGATGAACCGTGGGGCTCTCTTGAGCCAACTCTTTCTTAGTGGCTGCAGCCACCAACATGGCATCCACAGGGGGGCCTCTGCTCCAATGTGATCTCTCTGCAGGGGGGCTCAAAATTTTGTCTGGGTGTCTGGGGATCGGCCCTACGGTGTCCGGTTCCTTCCAAGCCCTAGAGGATATGAGATCCACCAGGGGGTCGGTGGAGGGGACACCCAAGAGGTAGATGGTCCTGCCTCGAACGCCTCAAGGAATATGGACTCGTCAGAGGAAGCCTTGGGGGCAGACCACCCACCTCTGATTTTGAGCATTTCCATGATGTCTCCAAAGGAGACATCCTCAGGGGGTGATCTTGGGGAGCCTTCCCCTTCATCCAAGTCCGTATCTTCTGTGAGACTCTCAGGGGAGTCTATGTGCCTCCTTTTGCACTTTGCCTTGTTTGGAATCTCCTCGGGGGGGGCTGTCCGAGGAGTCCTCACGGGGTGTAACCTGTTCCACTGGAACTCCTAAAGGCGCTGAGGCAGGCTGCCCAGAGGCCGGATGAGGGGAGCCAGGATCAGATGAGAAGGAGTGCAGGAGGGAGCCGAAGCCAGGACCGGAGGCCTGGAAGCACTCGACAGTGCCCTCTCCACCGCAGCAAAAGCCGAGGGGGAGCCGCTCTCAGAAGGATCCGAGATCCGACTCCCTCTCGGATCCAAAGGGTGGATCGGACCCGGCGCCGAAAACGTCGGATCCGAAGGACCAGTGTGCTCCGACCGGGATGGCGCCGAAAGCACACCGAATCCCTCGGATCCAAAGCTTGGCCCACGGCTCCGAGAGGTCAGATCCGACAAACTCGAGGGAATAGTCGGAGCCGACGTGCCCAGCACGGTCGGCTCGACCACCCCGATCCTCGTGGCTCGGCTCCGGCTCCGAGCCGGAATGCGGGTCGGAGAAGGAGCTATAGGAGCGAAAAAAGGGTTCGAGCCCCCCCCCCCCAGAGGGGGGGGAGGCAAGAGCACTCCCATCTGCATTTGGGCCTGGATGAATCTCCTCATCATCCGGTCCATATCCGCATCAGACATGCTAAAAGTGGACCTCGACGAGGCCACCAAGGCAGACCTGGAGTGTCGCCTCGATGACCTCGACGGGGACCGGATCACCTCCTCCTCGGGACCCGGGGAGAAACAAGGGGATCGGGTCCGAGGAGGAGGAGATCGAGAAGACTTGGACAGGGAAGCCCTCTTGGCGGGCGGGACCGATGAAGAGTCCTCGGCCCGCCGCTTAAGGTGCTTCTCCCGCTGCTTCTCTTTCCTGGCCTCCCTATCCTCCGGAGCCGAAGCGGGAGGTTGAGTCCCGGTCGGAGGAAGGGAGGCAGGGGTGACCGCTACCGGGGGGTAGCAGGCACCGAAGCACTGGAGGCCGAAGCAGAGTCTGGGGGTAGAAGACCCGCCAGAACTAGCTTCGACCTTCGATCCTTGAGTGCCCTGGGGTTGAACGCCACGCAAATCTCGCAACCCGAAGAGAGGTGTTCAACCCCAAGGCACCTAACGCACCTAGTGTGGCCATCAGCCAGTGAAAGCTTGTGACCACACTCGGTGCATTTCGAAAAAATTGCCTTAGGGGCATCCGACATATTGAAGTAAGCACACTCACTAGGCCCATAATCCAGTCACACACACACACACGCTACGACCAGCGGGGGAGGGAGAATTATACTTAAAATAAAACAAGTAAGTTAGATATGTAAAAGGAGAAAGGGTAAACCTATCACACACACAACCAGTCACTCAGAGGAAAAAATATAAAAACTTTTTTTCTCACAAAACGCCAAGAGCTCTAAACCTAGCTGTTGCTTGAAGAGCGACAAACTAGATCTGAGGTCAGTTAGGGCAGGCAGGGGATTATGGGTAAGGGGGAGGAGCTAGGAGCTCGGATCTATGCTATGTTAGAAGGTGCCGGCTCGGATCCGAGATCGGATCCGTATCCCACAGGTTGCTGACAAATGAAGTTCCTACTTCAGATCAAAACTTACCAGAACTGAAAAAAAAAGTTTGAAAATCAAGTGAATGATAAAGAAAACAAATGGTTTCCTTTACTGAATGATTAACCCATACCCTAACAGTACTGTCAGGCAAATATATCTGAGTAGTGGCACTGTTACAAAAACGGTATTTGGAAATTAATGTGTTGCATTAAGGGCAGGGACAGTGTCAGGCTACAGTTAGCACACGAGTATGTTGGCCAGAAGGGTTTTACCCCTGCCTCACCTTACATTTGCACACTAACCATAAGCCTGACAATACCCCTGCCCCTAACCATAATCCTACACATTACGTTTAAGTTATATGACATTTAACAATAAATGACAAATCTCTGCACAGCCTAGAAAACTCAAGAGATACGTAAAGATTATACAGAAATGATAAAAAAAAACAAGCAGCTTAGGGATGACCCAAAGAGGTTCTACAGGGAGTTGTGAAGGAAAAGAGCAACAGCTGAGACATCACAAAGAACTCAGGAGATTAGTAAATTCTGAAGACAACAAGGATTATGAATAGAAAAAGATGTAAAAGAAAAAAAGAAATTCTAATACAGGGGATATGAACAGGAATGAGGTAACTGTCAGTGAGGATATAAAATAAAGTTAAGAAAAGCTACAAATGTAAAATTCCAGGTCTAGACACTATACCTAACTTCAGGTTAAAGATATTAACATGTTCATGTTTCAGGAACATAGGAACAATACTAGAAAAGTGATCACAAGGACCATAGGATGCCTAGTCATACACACCTTTAAAGTATGCATACAGAAATGTTTGTGCCTCCTTTTCCAAGCACATAATCGTGATAACTTCTCAAATCAAATAGGTCTCTTCATGACAGCTCTGGTGCACATTTGTGTTTATCCATATAATCATCAAGACTAACATTAAAGGTAGTAAAAGCAGTATCTTGTTTCACCTGTAGTGGTAACTTATTCCTTAGGGTGGGAATGCATTGAGCTAAGAACCTATTGGAACTACCGTTCCCATCAGTCTGACGAGCCTGATCTGCAAGGGCATGGAACGCATTATCATGGAACTTATAAACAAAGGCATTGGCAACCTTCAAACACTGGACCTCACCCAGTTTGGGTTCATGAAGGGCCGATCCTGTCTCCTGAACCTGACTGACTTCTTTGAGTCAGTCTCCTGAGCTGTGGACGAGGGTAAGGAGGTCCACACAGCCTATCTGGACATCGCCAAGGCCTTTGACACCATCCCCCACTCTGGAATAATAGATAAACTTACTAAGCTGGGCATAAATCCCTACGTCACTCGATGGGTTGCCAACTGGCTTACTGACAGAACCCAGACTGTAAAAGTAGCCGACTCTAAATCCAGCTCCAGACAGGTGACGAGTGGAGTGCCTCAGGGTTCAGTCCTGGGACTGCTCTTGTTTAGCATCTACTTCTCTGAAGTACAGTCCAACACTAAGGAACTCTGGCTAACAAAGTTCGCAGATGACTGCAAACTGGGAGCCATTATTGAATCCCCAAATGATGTGGAAATTCTACAAAGGGGCCTTACAGAAACAGATGCTTGGTGCCAGAGCCATGGGCTCAAGCTTAATGCCAAGAAATGTACAGTTATCCCCTTTGGGGAAAAAACATGTACCCATGAATTACCACATAGGTGGCAGTACACTAAACACCGAAAGTGTGATGAGAGATTTAGGGACATAGGTGGACAGTGGTCTCACCTTCGATAACCACATCGCCACAACAGTCATAAAATCCTTCTATGTGGCACACCTCATCACTAAGGGCTTTACATCCAGAAAAAAGGAGGTCATTGTCCCACTGTACTCATCCCTCATTAGACCCATTATAGAGTACAACGCCCCATTTGGTATGTACCTCACCTTGGCTGGTGCTAGCATTTTGGGGGCCTCCAGCAAGTTTAAAGTTGGGGGCCCTACCCAGGAGAATACAAAAAGTGTGGCCATATTGCCGTCACACCCGCTTCCCTATAAAGCTCATGCAGCACCACTTAACAATCATTGTGTAGTGTTACTACATTCAGACCATTAAAAAGACTTGAAATGTCAGGGTACACACTGACTGGTATTTAATACCAGTGTTGCATTATGGCAAGACCCTGTACCGCAGCAAGGTGGCCACTCATAATGGTACACACACACACTGACTGGGACTGCGCAGTGGTGCAGCTGTTAACACTGTTGCCACTTAGCAAGAGGTTCTCTGGTTCGATTCTCAGCTGGGGTGCATTCTGTGTAGAGTTTGCATGTCCTCCCTGCATTCGCATGGGTTTCCTCACACATTCCAAAGACATGCTTCTGCAACATTTCTCCCTGGGCCGCGTCTGAAAATTGGCTCTGTCCTAGTCAGACTTTCCCAGAAAACAAATGTTAAATAAATAAAATTTAGTACCAATAAATTATGACAAGCCCCTGCATCACAGCAAGGTAGCTATACAAACAAGTTCACACACTGACTGGCATTTAGTACCAATGTTACATTATAAGCCCGTGTACCACTGCAATATAGCCACTCACAGATGTACACACACACACACACACACACACACACACACACACACACACACACACACACACACACACACACACACACACACACTGACTGGCATTTAGTAGTAATGTTGCTACATTATGGCAAGCCTCTGTACTGTATCAAGGTAGCCAGTCTCTCAGAGGTACAAAAAAACAACCACACAGGCTCTCTCACACAGGACAGAAACACAAGACACAGTGAATACAACAACGAACCACAAGCATCCAACAAAGGACAAAAAATAACATCAACACAACACTCCACAGTACAGCTTCCAAAAATAACAGCAGGCAGGGTAAATTTTCCACCATTTATTCTTCTCTGGTACCTCAGCTTTTCGCCTTCAAAGGAAGAAATTAACTCCACAAAAAACCCACCTTATATACCATTCTAACACACTTAATTAAACAATAAATTCATTATCCAATAAATTCATTCTTCAATAAATATTTATTTTTTCCCCATAAATTATACAGTACTGAGTACTCAAAAATAATTATTTTGTTTAAAGCATCATTTTAAAACATTCAAATTAGAGACCCATAGAAACAATATAAACAATTAATCAAATGTAAACAACATTTACCTTATTAAATGTTTTTAACATTTAAGCATTTAAATGATCTTATACTTTAAACAATTTTAACACTAAATGCATAATGCTTATCTAACCCAAGTGAGTTATTTTATAAGATTAAATTACTATCAATATTCATACCACGTGGTTGAAGTGTTCTATAGTTAATAATGAATCTACATTCCAACTTATCCAACTCATTTTTAAAACTACCTCCATATTCCATAAATGGACATGCTAGAACACTAAAAAATAAACTCTTAGAACAACCCCCATGTGCAGATGTAAACTGATCACCTACTGGACAGACAGCTACACAGACTTGCACACAGGACACAGACACCCACACATGACGAAGACAGCACTACAGTACGACTAACCATTAAGAATTTAAAATACTGGGATTATGAACTAATGATGATGCTAGAATAAGCATGCACTGTGTGACCCCACATTTTTGATGAACAGACCAAAGCTAACAAACAACTGGACATTGTGCAACATTCTCACAGCCCCTACCAACCTCCTAACCTCTCAGCATAATTCCAAAGCCGAGAATAACTGCAGAACAAAAGTTTAACATCAAGGATAGATGCAAACATTGCTATGATAAACTTAGAAAGATATTAGAATAACAGGGATTGTCTTCTTCTTTTTCTTTGGACTGGTCCCATTAGGGGTTGCTACAGAAGATCATCTTTTTCCATTTCTTCCTGTCCTCTGCATCTTGCTCCTTCACACCAACCACCTGCATGTCCTCTCTCACCACATCCATAAACCTCATCTTAGACCTTCCTCTTTTCTGCTTACCTGGCAGCTCCATCCTTAGCATCCTTTTCCCAATATGCCCAACATCCCTCCTCAGCACATGTCCATACCAATGCAATCTTGCCTCTCTGGCTTTGTCTCCAAACCATCCAACCTGGGCTGACCCTCTAATATACTTATTCCTATTCCTGTCTACCCTCATCACACCCAGTGCAAATCTTAACATCTTTAACTCTGCCACGTCCAGCTCTGACTCCTGCCTTTTTGTCAATGCTACGTCTCCAACCCATATAACATAGCTGGTCTCACTGCCCTCTTGTAGACCCTTCCCTTTCACTCTGACTGGTACCAGTCTGTCACAAATCACTCCTGACACTATTCTCCACCCACTCCACCCTGCCTGTACTCTCTGCTTCACCTCTCTTCCACACTCACCATTACTCTGAACTGTTGATCCCAAGTATGGTTCATAGGTAGGTACTAGGCTATTGGCCCTGGGGCCTATACAAGCCCAGCCAAAAAGGTACCCTGGCTTTTGCCACCCAAGAAAATGATTTTCCTGTTCCACTGTCGAGCAGAGCCACAGAGGTGATCCCGGGGTGAATTTCCTATTTCCCATCCAATCATCAAGATTTTTCTTGAAGAGTGCTAATGAGGAGCTTTGTCTGATATAGATAGGTAGTGTATTCCAGAGTATGGGAAGTCTCTGGGACAGGAATCTATCCCTCTGGCATGTTCTGTTTATTGTGGTGACAAGGTTAAGTTCCCTAGAGCGTGTAGCTCATAGGGATTGGGAATTCTTTAAGTGGAGCATGTCCAACAGCTCTGGGTTTAACATAGCTTTGTATGTTAGGCAGAGATCACCTCTGAGTCGGCAATATGCGACAGAGTATAGCTGGAGTTTTTTTAGACGGTCTGCGTAGGGCATCTGTTTGAGGCCGGTAATCCTCTTTGTGAGGTATTTCTGTGGCCTTTCCAGTTGTTGTAGATGTCTTGTGAGGTACATACCAAAAGGGGCGTTGTACTCTACAATGGGTCTAATGAGTGATGAGTAGAGGGGAACAATGACCTCTTTTTTTCTGGATGAGAAACCTTTTGTGATGAGGTGTGCCACGTAGAAGGATTTCCTGACTACTGTGGCGATGTGATTATCAAAGGAGAGACTACTGTCCACCTGTGTCCCAAGGTCTCTTATCACACTTTCAGTGTTAAGTATACTACAGCCTATGTTGTAGTTCATGGGTACAGAGTTTTTACCAAAGGGGATGACAATGCACTTTTTGGCATTGAGCTTGAGGCCATGACTTTGTGAGGCCCTTTTGTAGGATGTCCACATCGGTAGGAGTTTCGATTATGGCTCCTAGTTTGCAGTCATCTGCGAACTTCATTAGCCAAAGACCTTCTGTGTTAGCCTGTACTTCAGAGAAGTAGATACCACTTGTCATTGGTCTGAAGTTGGATTTAGTGTCTGCTTCTTTCACAGTGTGGGTACTGTCAGTGATCCAGTTGGCAACCCATCTTGCGACATAGGGATTTATACCTAGTGTAGTGAGTTTATCTATAATTCCAGAGTGGGGGATGGTGTCAAAAGCCTTGGCAAGATCTAGATAGGCTGTGTGAACCACCTTACCCTTTTCTATGGCTTTGATGACTGCTTCAAAGAAGTCTATCAGGTTTAGGAGACATGATCTGCCTTTTACAAACCCGAACTGGGTGGGCTCCAGAGTTTGGAGATTACCAATGTCTTTGTTTATAAGTTCCATGATGACACATTCCATGGCCTTGCAGACCAGGCTCGTCAGACTAATGGGGCGGTAGTTCCCGGGGTCCATGGTGGCTCCCCCCTTGTGGAGTGGGATAACCGTTGCTGTGCGACATTCAGCAGGCACAAAGCCTGAGGTGAGGCTATGACTGAACATGGTACTTAGGTGGGGTGCCAGTTCGTTTTGTAGTTCGTGTAGAACGCAGCCTGGGATGTTGTCTGGTCCCATGGATGCTGTGTTCTTGGCTTTGGAGAGTGTGGTTTTTACCTGTGCAGCCGTGATTACAGGAACTTTGCATTCTTCTGGTATAGAGATGGGCTCTTTAGGTGGTGAGAGGGGGGTAAAGTTACCACTGAACCTATCTGCCAGGATGTTGGCAATATCAGTTGGGTCTGTATATTTAGTGCCATTGTGCTTGTAACTCAGAGCAGATCTGAGTGTTGCCATTGAGATTTTTGCCATAGCTATAGAATGCTTTGTGGTTGTCTTTAGAATCAGTGGTGATTTTGTTTTCGTAACTAGCTTTGGAGGATTTTATCAGGGATCGCAGCTTCTTACTGAGGCTGACCAGGGAGCTCCTCCACACGTGGGATTTTACTCTCTTTTGCAACAGTTTCTTCCTTCTATTGTACAGTTTGTTTATGGCAGGGGACCACCAGATTGGCTTCCTTTTTTTGGAGGATAGCGTCTTGGTTCTGTTTGGGATAGCATGATCCATGCAATCATGTAAGTGCTTATAAAGTGCAATTGTGTAGGATTCAGTAGTCATAACTGTATTGTCCATCTGCATGGGTGTCATGAAGTTCACCACTTCTGTCTTAAGAAGCATGAAGTTGGCTTTGGAGAAATTTTTTACCATGGTTTCCTTAATGGGGGGTGGGGGCAGGATGTGGATATCGAGGGTAATTAGCTTATGGTCGGATCGGACCAATGAGGTGTTGACTTCAGGTGTGGAACACCAGTCACTCATGTTGGTAATGACTAGATCTAGGATATTGTTGCCCCCAACTGGGGGTGTGGATAAGCTGATCCAAGGCATTGGAGTTTATGAATTTCAGAAAGCATTGAGCGAAGGAGTTGGTACATGAGTAGTTTTCCCAGTTAATGGTGGGGTAGTTGAAATCCTGGGGCATGTTAGGTGATCTGTAGCAAGCTACAATTTGGAGTGCAGTTTTGCCCAGAGTTAGTTGCACTTGGATAACCTCGGCTGCATTATGCTGAGCAACACTCATCCACCTTCACCAGCTCTACTCCCTGCATCCTCACCATTCCTCTATCCTTCCTCTCATTCACACACATATATTCTGTCTTAGTCCTATTGACCATCATTCCTCTACTCTCTAGAGCATACCTCCACCTCTCCTGGGTCTCCTCAGCCTGGTCCCTACTCTCACTACAGATCAGAATATCATCTGCAAATATGTGGACAACAAGGGATTGTATTAGCATTCATTAAAATAATCAGTACATTCTGCAGAACTCTCATAGTCCCCCCAAAAGTCTCAGCACAGTTCTAGAGCAGGTAAAAACAAAATAAAAAAAAATTTAAAAAGACAAGGACGTAGCATTAGGGATTTAAAACACTGGGCTTGTGAACTAATAAAGAATAACAGATTTTTACAGTAGCATGCATTGTGTGAATCCACATTTTTGATAAGTAAAAACACAGATCAAACATCTAAATATTGTGTAACATTCTCACAGCCCCTACCGCTCTCCTAACCTCTCAGTGTAACAATTGCAGACAAAGCCTCCCCCCCAAAAATGGCAGAACAAAGGTGTAACATCAGGGATAGCTTGAAATTGTGCTATGATCAACTTCAATAGTAGAACAGGGTTTGCATTGGCACACATTAAGACATCAGTACATTCTGCAGAATTCTCACAGCCCCCCCCCCCCCAGTGTCTCAACACAATAAATCTGGATGAAGTGAAAGCAAAATAAAAACACAAAGGCATAACATTAAAAACAATGTGTTTATGAGTAAACAAAGATGCTGGAATAACAGATTTTGCAGTAAAATGTATTGCATAACCCACATGTTTTAATGAAAAGAGGCAAATACCAGGCAAACATCTGAATATTGAGGAACATTCTCACAGCCCGTAAACCCCCCACCAACCTGTCAGCACAATAACTCCAGAAAAAGCAAAAAATGATCATAGATCAAAGGCGTACCATCAGGGATAGTTGTAAACATTTCCGGTATACACAATATTAGTATAACAGGGTTTGCATTAGTGTATATTAAAACAACAGCTGTACATTCTGCAACATTCTCACAGCCGCTAACTCCCCTCCCAACCTCTCAGCACAATAACTGTGGGCAGAGCAAAAAATTATCATAGAACGAAAGTGTAGCATCAGGCATAGTTGTAAACATTGCTGGTATGCATATAACATACAAGTAGAACAGGGCTTGCATTGGTATCCATTAAAACATCTGTACATTCTGCAGCATTCCCACGCCCCCCCCCCCCACTACCAATATTTCAGCACAATTGTACACAAAACAAAAATGCATTAATGAATATTCTTATGTAAGACTAGCTAAAAAACTACTTCATATCTGTACATTAATTACAGACAAGCCTTCCTTCCTCAATCTCTTAGCAGAAGGATTCTGGCCAAAGGTAAAATAAAACTGTTACAACCACAGCCCCTCACCCCCCCCCAAAAAAAATCATCTTAGCATAAGAACTCTGCAGAAAAAAAAGGTATACAATCCTCTCCATAGGTTTCCTTACCATCCCCCCCAGCAAAAAATAAAGTTAAAAATAAACCCAGCAACTTACTTTTTCTGCAGTTGATACAAGGATGGTATTAATCGTCTTCTTACTTCTCCTACACACAGACCAGACCAGTTCAGCCCCTTTAAAATTTCCCTCAAAAGGACAGTTTCTCAGATCTTTTAGAAATTGCCCTTACAAGGGCAGTTAAAATACAGCTGCTTTGCTGGTCCCACAGTCTTTCCAGAAAAACTTGCATTCTCCATCCATCCTCACACCACACGTGTCAACCTCTTAGTGTGAAAAATCTGGACAAAGCCAAAAATAATGGGGGTACAAAGGCTTAAAAATAGGGACACTTTTTAAATATTGCTCAGATAAAGTTACAAACTTGCTTTCAGGCTTTGCTTTAGCCTGCATTTTCTGAAGGATATAAAGTCTGAAACGTAAATGTCTGCCATTATTTAGAGAAGAAAACCACAAATTTTATGAAGAACAAACTAAAAATGTGAAGCAAAAATGTAGACATTATTAAAAAAACTTGGAAGTTCAGAGGTAAGCCTAACGCCGATAATCCATAGAACTGACCCAACAGACCACAGATTACAGCAAAGCTGATCAGAAAACTAGAACCTGCGTCTTTGACTGCTGCAGCCAGTCATGTCCCTAGCTTCACTGAAGCGGACCTGATTGAGTGCAGCTTTCAAGTGAAGCAAGGGACCTGATTGGCTGCAGCAGTCAAGGAAGCAAGTTCTTTCAAAAAAAAAAAAAAAAAAAACGGAATCGCGCGATGACGCTAAATGAACGAGGCACAGATGGAGAAACCCGCGGGTGCTTAATGTGGGGGCCCTCACATGCGGGGAGATAATCGGGGGCTCCCCATAACCGTGCGTTTGGCGGGTGCCTAACGCCGGCTATGTACCTCACAAGACATCTGCAACAGCTGGAAAGGCCACTGAAATACTTCACTAAAAGAATCACAGGCCTAAAGCAGATGCCCTATGCTGACCATCTAAAAAAACTCCAGCTATACTCTGTGGCATATCATCTACTCAGGGTGATCTCTGCTTAACATACAAGGCCATGTCAAACCCTGAGCTGCTGAACATACTCCACTTAAAGAAATCCCAATCCCTCAGAGCCACATGCTCCAGGGATCTAAACCTTGTCATCACAATGAACAAAACATGCTGGAGGGATAGGTTCCTGACTCAGAGACTCCCCATACTCGGAAACAGACTGCCCATACATGTCAAGCAGAGTGCCTCCTTGACCCTCTTCAAAAGGAACCTTGACAATTGGATGGGAGATAGGAAATTCACCTCGGGGATCACGTCACTCACCCTGCTAGACAGGGGTCCAGGGAAGTAAATATTGTGGGAAGAAATGTCCAGGGAATATCATGGCAAGGCTTGTATAGGCCCTAGGCCGATAGCCTAGTACCAACCTATGAACCTATGTAAAGAAAAAGAGCATCAAATAAGACTGGGTCTTTCATGGCTTGAAAAGCAAGACATATGTCACCTTGGAGTAGCCTGTATCAGGACCGGCCTTTGGTCAGCTGGTGCCCTAGGTAAAAGAGCTCCACAGCACCCCCCCCCACACACACACACCACCTGGTGCCCCCATCCTGACATACCTACACCATCCAGATCACTCGAAAAGTGACCCTGCTAGATTGGCGCCCTAGGCAGCCACATAGTTGGCCTATGACTAAGGCCGGCTATGTGTAGGCTACTAAGTACAATTAGAGTTCTACTAATTATCAAGACAGTTAAAAGATTTAAGGCCTTTGACTTTCTTGGTATGATATCTTTGGGACCCTTCTCATTGAGCAGTATACTGTACTTCAATTTATACATACCAAAGAAGGCACAATATTCAGTGATGGCTCTGCTAAGGGAGGAGTACAGTTGCAGAATGATTTGTTTCGATCTTGAAAACATTCCCTTGTTAATTAACTGAGACAAATAGGAGAATTTTCCTGATTATGGTGGAAATATGATGACAGAGAATTGTCCAGATAAGTACACAGGCCTCTTATGACTGTGTCTGAGTGAAGGGGAGTACTATTTAAATCATATGAGGGAAGAGCTTTTTTACTGAATGCTAATACACTAGCCTTTTTTTGCATTTAACTTGTGACCATTTTCAGTACACCAGGTATGTGCATATTACAGTTCTTGCTGGAGCTGTTTAGTATCAATGGATGAGCAGACAACAGTGACAAGCTTGAAGTCATTAGCAAATTTGGTCAGTCACACTTCCGGAATATTGGCCTTGACATCTACAAAATAAATACCAAACAGGAGACAGCCCAGCACTGATCCCTGGGGTAGCTCACTAGTTACAATTTTACATTCAGAGAAGGTAATAGCAACTTTCACAACATGAGATCTGTCAGGCTGCCAATTTGCAATCCAGAGGATAACACAGCAGTTCACACTAAGTTTGTCTATTTTATTATTATTATTTATTATTATTATTATTAATTTATTATTATTATTATTATTATTATTAGAATGTTTTATTATTATTATTATTATTATTATTATAATGCTTTTTATTGAAAAAGGCTTTGTGGCTCTGTCTCTCTGGGTTCTGTCATGCTCTTCAAAGCAGTGAGCTCCAAGGTGCTGAAATACTGTCTGTTGCATAATGATTGGTTCCCACTGGATGTTGCATTGCTGACTTCCCACCTTTTTTAGCCTTAAAGTAAAAATATAAGTTAAAAAAAAAGATTTTTTAATAAAGAATGCTTTTTATTCAGTGCCTCTGAAAAGTAAAGGAAGAAGAGTGAAAACTTTGCAAAAGAAACACAGACAATCTGGTTTCAGAAAAGCATTTGAGGTTAGTTAGCTTTATTGATTCCTGCTACTACTTCTGGTACCTCCTTACCAGAATAAGCAAAACAAAATTTGAATGCTTTTCTGAAATCAGGTTGTTTGTGCTTCTTTTACAAAGTGTCCATTCTTCTTCCTTATTTTTTTACTTTTTAGAGTGACTGATTAAAAAGCATTCTTTATTAAAAAATCTTTTTTTTACTTATATTTTTTAACAACACTGGCCCTTCATAAACACAAAGAAAGTGGTTCGGTCTGGATCAGTTAAGTTATCATGTCTGCATATATGTTCCATGGCTTTTCACAGAGGAGTAGTATCAAAAGTCTTGTCCAGAATGACATAAGCAGTGCGCACTCAGTAAAGACTGTCCACAGCCTCTGTAGCCTTTCAAAGAAATTTACTAGGTTCAGGAGACAAGACCTATCCTTCACAAAACCAAACTGGTTGGAATCTAGAGCAGTTATGTTGCCTGTATCTGCATAACTGAGTTCTGCATATAAACTGGTAAGGCTGATGAGCCTATAATTGCCTGAATTTGTAGTGGGAGCACTCTTGTGTAGAGGGGTCACAGTAGCTGTTCTCCAGGCATAAGGGACAAACCTTGTAGATAGGATGAGGTTGAACAGTTTAAGTAGAGGCTCAGACAGTGCATACTTGGTACTGGTGAGAATGCTGCCTGGTATGTTGTCTGGACCATGGAAGTATTACTTTTACTCTTTAAAAGGAATTTTAAGACTTGTTCCATTTATTTCAAATGAAGCTATTTTAAGGGATATTGGAGAGAAGTTATGTGGGTAGGTGTGGAAAAATTATCAATAAAATTGTCTTCTAGTATATTGGTTACATCCTTTGGACTGGGATATGTAATATCATTATAGATGAACTCACTGCACTGGTAGACATAATTCCTTAATTTCCTACATAACTGAAGACAGGTTTATAGCTTCCTTTGAAATCTGTAGTGATCTTAAGCTTGTACTCTACTTTTTCTTATAGTACTCTTGAGCTCCTTGATAGAAGCTTTTCCGGTACTTAAATACTTCAATGCATTTACTAGAACAGTGTACAACTTATTTTATTAAAAGTTAGCTAGTGCTCTTTTTGTTTAGCCTAAGTGTTAGTTTTTTGAAAGCATACAAGCTGTTTTCACATCTGGGAGGGGAATAAAGTTAAGACGAGAACAAACAACAATTAATGAAAGTTGGACCACAGGCTGTAAAACTCGATTTAGCAAGGATAATCTTAACTTTAGGTTGGGCGGCCACGGTGGTGCAGCGGTTAGCGTTGTCGCCTCACAGCAAGAGGTTCTCAGGTTCGATCCTCAGCTGGGGTGCCTTCTGTGCGGAGTCTGGATGTCCTCCCTGTGGTCGCGTGGGTTTCCTTTGGGTGCTCCAGTTTCCTCCCTCATCCCAAAGACATGATGTAGGTGGATTGGACACTCTAAATTGGCCCTAGGTGTGAGTGAGTGTGTGTGTGTGTGTGTGTGTGTGTGCTTTCCGTGGAAGGTTGGGCGCTGGGCTGGCAACTCAACACCATAAAAACTCTACTGCCAATCATGAGCAGACAGATGATCCGCTGTGGTGACCCCTAACTGGGAAAAACCGAAAGAAGAAGAAGACTCTTGAGCTCCTTGCTAGCAAGTTTCAGTATGGTCCTGAGATAATAACAGAAAAGGTATCTAAATTGTGGCCAAAGTTAATTAGGGATGAGGAGATGCAGGGTGAAGTACAGGAAGAAACTAGGTTGGTAAGGACCATGTCAAGGATATTAGAGCTTCTAGTGGGTAGTTTGATAATTTGCTATAACACATTCACCTTAGAAAAGTCCAGGAAATGCTGAGCATATTCATTTTTAGAAGTGTAAGTGTGCCAATTAACGCTTGAGTAATTGAAATCCCCTGTCAAGAAGGTATTTCATTTCACATTCAACCCTTCAATTGCATTAAAATAATTTCCATGATCTTTAGGGGGACACTAATGGGGATCTGCAGCTAGCAATGAAGTAATAATTGAAATTATTAATGGTGATTTAGCTCTCCAGGAGCTCCAGGTTAGGGCCACGAGTAATTTGATATGAGGTGATGGTATTGTGACAAACACAGATACTCACCCATTGTTACCCGAGGGCCTGAAAGAATGACAGCCACTAAAACCTGATATAGATGGAGTGCTGTCACTGAACTGAAACCATGTTTCTGTAAGTATACAAATATGAATGTGTTCAAGTTGCAGAAGGGCCTTATGTTCTGGCATATTTCTATTTAGACTTCTATCATTGAGCAGTGTCACCATGCTGTCTGACTTGGAATTTGAGTTAGCTATAAGAAATGTCAAACAGGGGGACTCTTCCTTAAAAAAGGAAACATGGGGGCAGCAAAGGCTTTAGCCAGTATGCAGAAGTCCATGCATGAAAGATGTAAGCCATATCTGGCAAAACAGGAAGTTTTATCTATCATCTCATACCAGGCTAACACATATTGGATCCTCTTAGAATGTTATCAACTACTTAGCCATTTGTTAAAGCCAATTATCTTGTCTTATCTTTACACCTAGATTTAGCCTTGAGTAAAAACCACTTGTATGTATAGCCCAAAATTACATTAGCCTGGTTAACAATGTGAAAACCAAAGTCATACTTAAAAGCGAGCCAGATCATCTTAAGAATTATCAAGTACAGTTGTGTAAGTGAACTTACCATAACAGCAAATGTTCAAATAATCACTGCTGTAGTAGCCTTGGCCCCATAGCTATATGGGTTTTATTCCACTAAGGATATAACAGCCAGCAAATTTCCAAAGCTTAAGTGTACCTTCCTCTTACCCAAACAGTTATTCAGCTTGAGCAGACAAAGAAAAAGAGTAGTTTAGGCACCAAGCCCTTCAGAACTTTCATGCCATCTGAAAGGGGGAGCTGGAGCCCTGAAAAGGTCAGTGCTAGGAAAATAAACATAAAGGTGTTCACCCCGGCAACAAAAACATCTACTGTTATTGTACGTTTACTTACATAAATGTATTGTGTTCATCATTGATCGTTGCTGCTATTCCCTTAGCTAAATAGGTAGACTACCACAGATTAAATTGACTGGAAGAAGGGATGAAGGAGGATGAGGCTGCAAGAGCCCCTGGACAGTGGTCCTAGCAATGCCTGACCTAGACTTAGTTTTGTAGTACTTTGTAAGGGTATGTGCAGGGGACTAAGTTGCTGCTTCTGGAATACTTCAAAAATCCAACTCGTTCCAAAAAGCCACAGATTAAGAAGAAACCGTGGTAGAATCAGCCTTGACCCTGCCTGGAAATCACTTGTTATGGTGAGTATAACAAAAGGCAATTTCATGAGACAAACATTTGGAAATAGTTCACTTTGATACAGGCTACTCTTTCTTCTTGTTAGAGATCCTGAAAGCTTTAGCTCTGTCAAGATAATATCAGAGTTGTCTGTGGACATCCAAGGTAGGGAGTATCCTTTCTTCCTCATTTTTTGGTTATGAAAAAAAGATATGGAGATGGATACCTTATTTCAAAGTAAACTCGGATACTGCTTTAGGCATAAATGAAGGATTAGTTCTTAAGGAAACCCCATAGTTCTGGAAAATACGATAAGGTTGACCCATCATAAGAATTTGCAACTCTTATACTCTTCTTGCAGAAGTCAGAGCAATCAGCAAAACTGTTTGCCATGTTAAGAACCTCAAGTCAGCCTGAAAAGCAGGTACAAATGAAGCCATACTTTAATTTTTCCAAGTCAGAATTCAGATCCCAAGAAGGAGCCACTTATTTTCTAGGGGGTTCAGTATGCAACATCCCTTTCATAAATGTTTTCACACTTTACTAAAATGAAATTGGAGGATCTATGGGCAGACATGCTGAAATGGCCAACAGGTGTACCTTGATGGAGGAGTAAGATAAGCCCAGAGAATGATAACTCACAAATTGTATTTTTATTTTATTTTGAATATTTTAACTGGGGTAGAGCACTGGTCCCATTGGTCCCAATTTAGTGTCAGCCTGGGGGTAATGCAGAGCTAGAGAACCTCTAACCTTAAAAGGGTCTTGGTTCTTGTCTTGTCATCAACTCCATTTGCTAACATCTGCTGCATGTCTCCAGAAAACAGGTGCCTAAAGGTTACTAAAACTCTATGATCCAGGCAGTTAGTTGCAGTTGTTTGAAGCTGCGATGTAGCAAACACCTCTATCTTCTGAAAGTAGATGCAGCCTGTGTGGAAGCTTGTGGTAATTGCCCTTAGCCATTTCCAAAAGAAGGGAGAACTGCTGTTGCCCAGGCTAGAAGGGCGTAACCACAATGGCCTTTGGAGAGTCCTTCTGAATCTTCATAATGACCCTGGAAATTAGTGGAAAGGGTGAGAAAGCATACAGGAACATTCCTTTCCAAGGAAAAGAAAAGAAAAGAATACTCATCTGTTCTCCAGGCCTTCTTGCATGAAGTCCTGGAGCAGAATTTTGCCAACTGATTGTGGTGATGGGAGGCAAAAAGATCTACCTGGAGGTGTTCCTCAAAATTAAATCACTTCCTGGAAAGATTCACAGATTCAGTTTTCCTTCTTCAAGGTCTGTCCTGATCCTAATCAACTTGTCTACCACAAAATTTTTCTTTGACAGGATTAAGATGCCTGTAGAGAGAAACTGTGCTGAAAAGCTACATCCCAGGCTACCAAGGCTAATCTGCACAGAGGGTAGGATCTGGTTTCTTCAAGTCTGTTTATGCACCACATCACTGTGGTATTGTCTGTAACCACCTGTAATAGTCATGGGGACCATAGATAATTGAGAGAGTTGAGAGCATTTTTTACTGCCAACATCTCTTTTACATATATGTGTTTTGGTCTGTCTTTTCTTGTTCCAAAGACCTTGCACTTTTATCCCCATAGACATTGTTTCCCAAACAAATCTGAGGCATCTGTTCTTACAAATTGTGCTGGAGCTGGAAGCGAAAATGGGAGAGCTAGATTCAGATAAAATCAATCTCTCCCTTCTCACAACCCCCCAAAAATGGAATCTGGAATGTTAACGGATGATGTTGCTGGGACCATACTGATTGTATGTACCACTGAATTTTTCTCATGTGGAATCTTGCTAGAGGACCACGAGAATAACAGATGCCATGAGATCTGATATCTCAAAAAATTCCAATGCTGAGACTTTTATATTTTGCAGAAAAACTCAGGAACAGATCTAGAAATAGATCTATGTTTTCCTGTGGAAGAAAACCTCCTTGAAGAAAGGTATCTGGGAAACATCCAAGGAAAACAATCTTGTGTGAAGTGGATAAACAAGACTTTTGGATGTTCTTCTGTAACCCCAGTCAGTGCAGGAGATCTTTCACCCAATGTGAGAGATGCCCGACACTTTGAAAAAGACTCTGCAAAGATAAGCAAGAAGTCTAATTAAGGAAAACTATGAATGTCTTCATCCTGCAGTAGTCACCCCTGGAGTTAGATGTTTTGCAAACACACTTGGGGTAGTGGATAGCCCAAAATGCAGAGAATTAAGAGTGATCCAGATACAGAAAATCTCAAGAAACTCTGGAGCTATAGAGATATGATGGCAAGCATCTTTTAAATCTAAGCTCACTATAAAACCTGAATGGGGAATGAGAGCTGACATGTGAAGAGATAATATTTTGAACTTGGGGACTGCCACAACCTGTTTCAAAAAGTAAAGATCCATATTTGGTCTCGATGAAGCTTTTTTTCTTTGCCAGCAGAAACATTCTTGAATAAAACCCTTCTCCTAACTAAGGAGGAGGGACAACTTCGGTCACACCTCTGAGCCAGCAGATGTTGAAGGACAAGTATGTTGAAGAAGAAGTTTGATCTGATGGATGAGGAGAAATCTTTTGAATGGGAGGAAAAGATTCCTTCTGCTATCTGTATCCTTGATTAATCACTTTTAGAACCCATCTGTCTGAGACAGTATGTCACCAAAGACAGAAATATAAGTTCAGATTTATGGGAAGGATTAAAGGCTTGCCAAGGTGGCAGGGGGAATTCTGAAGACAGTCATTCAGACTTGTTAGACTGTCCTCATTCTGGGGAGCTCTCCTTTCTTCTTAGGAACTACCTGATATTGCTTTTTAAAATTTGTGTACCAGCAGCTTTCTGTGTTTGCTTATTTTGCTTTTTGTAAAATGTTGTAGAGGTGGCATTAAACCCCTAGACAAAACTGGGGAAGGGAGGCTGAAAATATGTGAAATTTCCTTAATTAGATTTACTCTCCCCTCACGTTTTTTGAGGACCTGAGCAGCAGATGATCAAAAGACTACCTCTGTGTCTTATGAATACAAAAGTTCAGATTTAACATTCTCAAGAAGGTTTTGATTACTCAACCAAGAAACCTCGTCATAACAGGTTCAGTAGCCACATCAGACTACAAAGCCAGCGAAAAAGATGCCACCAATCTTGTATTAAATAGTTTATTCACACTGAATAACACTATGGTGCCGCAGCACAGCTTTCCTGGAGTTACAAAATATGCCACACCATACATCTATATATATATATATATATATATATATATATATATATATATACACACACACACACACACACACACACACACACACACACACACACACACACACACACACACACACACACACACACACACACACGATTCCCCTTTAGAATCTCAAATTGCTGAAAGCTCGAAATTCATAAGCTCGAGCCCAGAATTCCGAGTTTTCAGCAACTCGAAATTCTAAAGCGGACGTAAAAGACATTCAAAAATCCCTTTACAATGTTTCTGCAGGGGGGCAAGTCCCCCAGCACCCCCACATAAGGGGCTGTGCCCCCCACACCCCCCAACTTAAATATACCAACTCCGAGATCGCACTACAGCTGGGATGAGGGAAATCTCCTATTCCGCACTGTATGCAGGAGTGCACAAAGGGAGAATTTCCATTCCTCCGCTATAGTGCGGTCATGGAGCTGATATCTTTAAACAAGGAGAGTGCAGGGGGACTCGGCCCCCTGCATACATGTAAGTAAACGTTTTTTTTTTGGTTCTCTCCCCTTCACAATTTCGAGTTACTGAAGCTCGAGATTCTGGGCTCGAGCTTATGAATTTTGAGCTTTCAGTAGCTCGATCTTGTGAAGGGGAACCATATACATATATATTCACTTAAATACAATTAATTAAACAATCATCTAATTAATCAACCATCAATTAAAATAGTCATATATACATTTTAAAGAAACACTTTCCAGTTACATTCACTATTTAGACCTGCTGGAGATAGTGTATTAAATTTTAAAATATATAAAGTTTCTTTGTACAATAATTTCTTTTTCATTAACACTTCATCTGTTTCTGAAATATGTTCCAAAATACAAGCTTTTAACAGTGAAAAATCACTACTATGACAAGTAAAAAAAATGTAAAGCTATAGGGCTCATAGCATTATTATTTTTTATGTCTCTAATATGTTCTTGCAACCGTAGCTTGAATATTCTTTTAGTCTCCCCTATATAAAACAAATTACAGGAGCATGACAAAGCATATACCACTGATTTAGTTATACATGAAAAAGCAGAAGTGGAACAAAATTTTACACCATCTATTTTTTCAAAACATTTGGTAATGTGGGGACAAACCGAACACCTTCCACAAGGGAAGGTGCCACATTCCACAACCTGTAGGTTTAATTTTCACCAGGTGAAACAAATCCAGTTTGTAGTCTGGTGTGCTTTAACACTTGCTTGGTGTTTTTTTATATGTTCAGTAGCCACATCCACCCTGGAAGTGTCATAAGCCAAATTAAAAGCACATTTCAAAGAATGGGTAGCCACTTGAGGCACAGAAGCAAAAAATTACACAAATATGCTTTTTCATCAGATGAGGGAAAAGAAGTCACAATGTTCCTCATATTCTCAAAACAGGCAAGCACAGACTTTAGCATATGAGCCTGACAACTAAGAATTCTAAAAATAAGTGTTGCCAGAAGAATGTATGTACTTTTTTTCTAAAATCTATCAAAAACGTTCCCATCCTTGTCAGAAGGGGAGGGATTGGCATTAACTATATCTTTTCTGGTGGAGGAAATAAACTTGTTATCCAGTAGTGGCCCCAAAATGTTCTTCCTGCAAGATGGAACAAGACTGAACTTTAGGTAACTGATGACAGTCTGATCAGCGATGTGGTAGTATAGTTTACTGCCAACATTAACTATTCCTGGGAATGAGCTTGTATGGCACAGTCATCTAGGTTGTATAAATATGTATGCCTTTCAGTATGAGGCAGACAAAGAACGGAACTAAGTATCTGACCGATATGCTGGCAGCAGTAGACAGCTTGAAGGGGGATAACTAAAAATAGTTTGCTCATGGTACAAACAATAGGAGCCTCTTGAGTTTTGCACATAAACAGGCACCTTTTAAGTCTAAACTGACAATGAGTGCACCTTTGGTCTTAGTCTAAGGACGATGGAAGCATTCCCAAGAAGGGGTGGGGGGCAATCAAGTTTGTATCGTGACATAATTCACCCTAACTATAGTGTATGCACCTGTTCACACATGAGCATTAATCAAGGTGCATTGTTTTTTTCCCCTTCACCTTAATGCAATTAGTGGCTAAAAATACTGATGAAAGGAATCTAGTAACTTGGCGACTGACCTGTGCACTATTTATCTAAATATACTCTAATACTTTCTAATTCAAATAATTTGTGTAACAAGGACATAGCTGAAAACTGGTCACATGGAAAACACATTTAAATACTAATGAGCTTGAAAGAGTAATTTGCATGCCATGTAGTGTATATATACAAGTTACAAAGAATTCAGATAAATATAGACCTCATGATGGATAGATGACAGACCGCTGTCTCTTATTATTTATTAAGCCTTCTGATATAACACAGTCTACCTACCTTAACTAACCAATTAACTCTATCTCTGAAGACAGTCTTCTTCCTAGGAGGGGAGTGGAGTACATGAAGTGGGGCAGCTTAAGATGTAGTAAGATAGTCAGAACTTGAAGGAACCCTTCTGGTTTGGTTGGGGACCATTCTCCCTACTATTACCTTGTTGCCTGTCTTGACCCTTTCCCTCTTTCACTGCTTTTTTACAACAGTCTTCTGTTTAAGTTGCGTTCTGCATAGGACTGCTTCCTATACAATGGTCTACTGCTTAACAGAAACATTTTTGCTACATTTAGGAAATGTATGGTGAAGCAACTGTTTCACTGTTTGTATAGTCTTATCCTTCTTCCTCCAGTCTTTTAAACACTTTTTGTGAGGGTAGGGGGGTTCAAACAAAATGTCCTTGTGGGATCTAAACAAAAGGTCCATGCCCAAAGGAGCAATGAGGAGCTGTCTTTTTAAATTAACTGTCAAAGACTGGATTATCATTTTTGTGTGCCTGTAGATCACTGTACCAAAGGAAGCTGTCAAAGACTGGATTATCATTTTTGTGTGCCTTTAGATTACTGTACCAAAGGAAGCTGGCTTGTTGCAGTGATTTATAGCAGTGATTTACAAAGTCAAAGCCACGTTTTATTGCATGTTTAATGTCCTTAATGGCAGTCTACAACAGTCTATGAAATCCTTCTTAAAAGGCTTTATCCTGAATCTCTTCCATCATATCTTCCACTTACATAAGGATAGCTACCTAGTATTGAAACACATTGGCTTGTCAGTTAATATCTCTTATTCCCAAACTAGAAGAGGTATGCCAAGCATGCAGCTATTCTCACTACTTCTCTCTCCGAAGACAAATCTTGACTTCACTGTCTCAATAATTCTGACAAAAACTACACAGCAGAGTTTCAAAACTTTCTTCTGTTACAGGAGTTAGGGAACACCACTGTGGTGCCCTATCTACTTTAAAATGGTAATATTAAGCTGTGACCGCACAATCTCCAAAATCTCCACTGCATATGTTAATACTCTACAATCCATGCAGGCATTTAACTAGACTGCGATATGATTCTCAATAATCACTCAGGACTGCAGATGAGCATATGCTAAATATGCCCAGATCACTTAAATGTTCCTGTGATACTGTCTCCAGTAATACAACCCCAAGGCTGTGGAATTCTCCCTTTTTTAATTTCCCCAAATATTTAGGGTTTCTAAAAATATGACCCTGAATCAGCTTCTCTCTCTCATCATACTTTTTGATAACCTCTGCTGCAGAGGGTCCAAAAACTAAATATCTATCCAACTTCATTTTTGACATCTTCTGGAGGCAACAGCCCTGGAAGCAGTATATACAGAGATTCATAAACATATTTCAAATAAGTAGTGACCCAAGAAATAGAAGTAACTAAACTACAAAAAGCAGATTTTTCCCTCACAAGAGGAAACTGCAGTCAAAACATTCCTCATACTTTCACAAATAGGCAGTAAAAACTTTAATATATGAGCCTGACAGTTCAAAATTCTAAAAATCAAAGTTGAAGAAGCATAAACTTTTCCCCAAACTTATCAAAAGCTTTACCATCCTTGTCAGAAGGAGACGAATTAGAATTAGCAAAATGCTTGGCAACAGCTGGATTAACTAAGGCTACAGCTGTTGGGTCAGGTCTGGGATTACTGTATAAAAATTTGAGAGACTGAGGAACTTTGTACATTATTATATCTGCTATCTTAGGGGCAGCAAGTTGGCTGTCAGGAAAAGCACAGGCTGTGACAAACACATCCAGCAATGCTGACAGCACAGGGGGGTGGGCTGGATGAGAGTTCTGGAAATTCCATTTGTAGTAAATCATAATATTTTCTAAGGGACTGAGAAACCTCTGTGTTCTCTCACTGGAAACAATGATTTATTCTGGAAATAGTCTCAGAGAAAGAGGAAACCCTCACAAAGACTTTCAGATAGCATACTCTCCTTATTGGTTGAATCAGAAATGTGAGGAGAAAAGACTGTATCTGTCCCTTCACATTCTCCTACAGATTCCAAATCTTGAATGTCTTCAGGGAAAGCGGAATCCAATTTTCTTTTCCAAAAACTACCTTAAAAGAAGGGTCAACACAGCCTGCACTAGACCCTGAATCAAGCCTAATAAATTACTCCAGTCCAGAGAGGCACAGAAGAAGCTAAATGTTTAGTTTGCTGTATCTTTATGGCAAGAAAGTTAGAGTAAACAGACCTAGCATTTTCAGCAACAGCAAGAGCATTCCCATTGATAGGCACAACATTCTGGGTAAGCAGGTGCACATTCTCTGCCCTTTCTCCCAAGACCAACATGAGTGGTTCTCCCTTGCCGACTGATGAGACCCAAATAGCCACAGAGGATGTGGCTAACCCCTGGTCCATGGTGGGTATATGGACAAAACCAGAGGGATCCAAAGAAAAAGAAGAGTGGTCTGAGGAAACAGACAGCTTTACGGATGTGGCAAATTACTAGCCTGCTTTGATAGCAAAGGCTGCTTATTTAACTTTTTCTTTTTATGGCTGGAAGAAGGTCCGACTGAGGGACCACTAGTTTGTTTCCTGGTCAAGCTGAAAAAGACACGCTTCCTGGGGAAGCTTAGCAGCAATAGTTGGCAAAATAGATAATTAGCAAAAAAGTAACTTTCCCCCATAAAAAAAAAACATAGGAAAAAAGTACTTTAAAAACTTTCCTCAGCTCCAAAAAGTAAAATAAACACAGTTTCCCCACAGAAGAAAAGCATTTTTAAACAACCTCTAACAACTTCACCACAAAAGTAAAAAACTGTTACCACTGAAAAGTGCATAAAAGTGAAGAGGCAGTCAATGAAAATACTTTCTCCTAGTTTAAAAGCAGTTGTTTCACACAAAAACCTAGTTTAAACAATTTTAAAAGTAATGTGGAAGTTTTTTCCACCAAAGGGAACTTATCTGTCCAATAATGGAACATCTTTAGCTGAGCGTACATCAGTAAATGCCCACAGAGGATTTCTCTTCTCGGCAGCAGGAAAACTCTGAAGGGCTTGGCACCCAGACCTATCTTTTTAGTCAGCTCAGCTTGAGCTAACTAATTATTTGGCTGTATGGAAAGTGCCCAGAAGCTTTGGAAGTTGGCCATCTGTTACATCCTATGAAGGATATAGCTGTATAGCTAGTCTACTGCAGCAGTGATCAATATGAAGAAAATACAGTTGTGTCCCACATACTACAGATCAGTGCTGCAATAACAATTCTTGGGTCTTTCTGCAATGTAGAAGTCCATGTCCATTCCAATTTTCATAGTCTTTGTATCATCCCTAGCCGATAGATATCTGAAGACCAATGTCTGGATGTCAGGGTATAAGAACGGTGTATGTCATTGCCATCTTCAAGTTTTTCTAAGCAGTGAACAAGCAACCTGATGCCTGAGGAAAGCACAACCTCCCCCAGATGTCAGAATTTCAGTGAGAAGCAGGAAGATCACTGGAGGCAGAAAGGGGATGATGGAGATAACAGAACTATCCGCAGAGAAAAGTGGTCAGCAGAAATAGGGGTTGGAGGGTGTGGGTATGTAATGCAACACTGATCTACTTGAGAATCGACAATTACGGTAAGTGGGACACAACTATTCTATATTCTTCATAGTCTGTGTTACAGTACTTATTCTTGGGAGGACTCCCAAAGTCAACAGATGGGTGTTAGGGCACCTGCATGACCCTAGGAAATAATGTTTTGCAGGATGGCAGCAGTGAAACCTGCCCCAAGTCTGCAGACATTGCACAGGTTATAGTGTTTTGTAAAGGTGTGCACTAAGTTTCATGTGGCTGCCACTAGGATAGCTTGAGTAGGGGCTCCTTTAATTAAAGCTGTGGTAGTTGTCCCATGCCTGGTGGGCTGGGCTTTAATATGCCCAGGTAGAATTTATCCATGGTAGAAGTAACAGAACTTAATGCAGTTCGCTATCTATTTGGAAATGGTTTGTTTGGAGACAGGTCAGCCCGGTTTACCTGCTGTGAAAAAACCACCAGTAATTGCTCTAATCTGTTAGGGGGTTTTGTTCTGTCTAGATAGTACCTTATTTGTCCGTGTACATCCAGAGAATGAAGGGCTTTCTCTGCCCGGCTCTGTGGATTTGGGAAGAAGACTGGCAGGTGGACAGCCTGGTTTAGAGTACATTCTGATACCACCTTAGGTATGAAAGATAGGTTTGTTCTAAGGGTTACACTATCCTTGTGAATACTAGTTAAATGTTCTTTATACATGAGGGCTTGTAGATCTGAGACCCTCCCTGCTGCTATGGCAGCTACAAAGGAAAGTGGTCTTCCAAGGGAGTATCTTTAGAAAGGCAGTAGCAACTGGGTCAAAGACACCAGTTGCCACCGCCTTTCTGCTAGAGCACATAATTTAGATCCCAGGTAGGAATAGGGTTCTTTCTCAGTGGTCTCAAGTGAATTACCCCTTTTAGGAAAAGTTTCATGTGGTGATGTGAGAAGATAGGTGGAGAACAGTGCAGGCAAGCTGAGATGACAAATGTAGCACTTTAATAATGCTGGAGTGGGAAAGTCCTTGTCTAAACAGGCCTGAAACGTACTTCAAGACTGAGTTGATGTCTGCCTGAGAAGGGTTGGTGCTCTTGCTGTGGCACCAGTTGGAAAATATCTTCCAATTTGCAAAGTATGCTTTCCTGGTATTGGGTTTCCTTGCCTACTTTAGTATGGAAAGCACGTCCTTGAGATAGGTGACATTCCTTGGTGTCAAAACCCAATCCTCCAGGCTGTTAACCTGAGTGCAGCTAGGTGAAGATGGAGCAGATCCCTTGGCTTGACTGAGGACATTTACTTGCTGCAGTAGAGTGCAGAATCTTCCCTTGCTAAGGGTCACCTCGGCCAGAAGGGGGACACTAAAATCATGCTGGGTCTGACCATCTTAACTTTTACAGTACCAAGGGGATCAGAGGCAAAGGCAGGAATGCATACAGAAACAAGTTTGTCCATCTGAAAGAGCAAGCATATATTTTCCAAGTCCCTGTCTGATGAATTCTGAAGCAGAACTTTTGAAGTTGTCTGTTCTGGTAAGAGGCAAACAGGTCTACTGAGGGGAACCCCCACTGTAGAGTTAGGTCCAGGAACAAGCTATGTCTAAACTATCTGAGATGATGGTGTTGCTTCTGATAAAGATAGGCTCACTCCTGGGTTCTGCAGCATGGTGTTCTTTCACCATAGCAGCTTCTTCTTCAGGCATGGAAGGAGAAGCAATACGGTATCCAGGGGATGGCAATGCTGGTCCCAAGAATTTTTTAGGAACCACTGAAGTTTTTTCATGTGGAATCATAAGAGTGCAGGATGAAATGTAACCCAGAATCTACAGAAATTCCATTGTTGAGATGTGTTGTTTTGGTAGCAGGTACATAAGAAAGTTTCTCAGGAAAGATATCTTGTCGTGGAAAGTAAGGCTTTCTGCTGAGCAGGATCTATGAGGGTTCCCAGAAAGAGGATCCTTGTTTAAGGAATGGTTTGTGACTTTTGAAGATTTAAGGTGAGACCCAACTTCTGAAAGCAGTCTATGGTGATCTGCAAGGTATCTAGGGCCTCAGCTTTAGATTTTCCCTGAATGAGACAGTCATCTAAGTAGAGGTAAATATGAACTCCCAGAGTTCTGTAATGCACTATCAGAGCAGCTAAATATTTTGTGAAAACTCTGGGAGCAGTGGACAGCCCAAATGGTAAAACACAGAATTGGAAATGAGAGTTTGTTGCTACAAAACTTAAGTATTTTCTGTGACTGTCTGCTATGGGGACATGGAGGTAAGCATCTTTTAGGTCTAGAGTGATCATGAAGGCACTTTGAAAGAACATGGGAAGTAATATTTTTAAAGGAAGCATTTTGAATTTTGGGATATTAAGAAACTTGCTTAGTTTTGAAAGGTCCAAGATGGGCTTCCAGGTGCCCTCATTTTATGGAACTAGAAAGATCCTTGAGTAGAAGTCCTTTCATGCCTGATCTGGAGGAACAGGCTGAATGGATCCCTAGTGAAGTAGTTCCCTGAGCATAGGTTGTAGGAGGCTCTCCTGTTGTTATGGAGGTTTTGGAATGCCTAAGAAGGGTGGCTGTAGTATCCCCATTCTATGATGTTGAGGACCCATTGGTTCCTGGTGATGATTTTCCATTAATTTAGGAAGAAGCAGAGTCTTCCGGCCAGAGGTTTGGAAGGGAGGGTGGGTAGTGGTTTGAGTGGATGGGGTTGAAAATAGTCACAGCTGGTCTCTGGGTTGTGTTGGCTCTTTGGAGCTCCTCGTTCTGTATGATTGTTTTGGTTGACATTTCCTGGACTGTCTGGGTCTCTTCCACAGGTAGACACATCCCCTTGTCTTATCTAGGGGAAAAGGAAAAAGCCTCTAGAGTGATCTGCCACCATAATTCTCTGTAGTCAGTATATTCTTCCCATAGACCACCTCGACCATCCTTTATCTTTTCCAAAACAAAGAATAAATAAGCATTTGTACAAGTTAATTTGTGCTTATACACAGCATTAGTTCTTCTTACTTTTTAATAATTTCTTATATATTGTTTTAGCATTTTTTATACACATGTTCATACATAAAAAATGGGCTTATTATAGGAAAGGATGTTATGTGTACACATTTATTGGCAGTTTAAGTGGTTTTAATTAAACAAAGTACATTGTGATTGGTCAATTTATTAAGACAAACTAGTATAAATGTAACCTAGATTTAGTGGAAAGCCCACATCTGATGAAGTTCATACTAAATGAAAACGTACTTGTAACAATGCGTTAATGGTGTATTTTACTTTTCAATAAACTTTTGGTGGTGAAACCGGGCTGTTCGTTGCTTTATTGCTTCACCTTTGGAGGCTTCTTGGTGATTTACTGGTTTTATATCAAAGCTGTTCTTGGATTTTACTTTGGTTACCTTGAATACATGTCATTTTCCCTGCATAGAACTTTGAGATCTTTAACTTCAAGGTGAAAAGTGACTGAAGTATGTGGAAGAAAGTTTTACAGTTTAGGCATACACATTTTCACTTACTACTGACACCAAAAATTGCACTTGGATTTGTTGGTATCCCCAACACTCTTCGTATGCTTTCAGATTTGTTTTAGTTACATTTTATTATTTTTGTAGCTAAGTACTAGATGTAATTACTAATAGACAGGCACATAAAATAGTTAATGTACAAGAGTGAAACATTTTTAAAGTAGCAAACTTTTGCAGTAGGGTATACCAGTGTGGTGAAGGTATGCATCCTTTCCAGCAAGCAGTAATCTGCAGTCTGCTGGAATATTAAAGTGTATATTAATGCCCCAAAACTTGTACCTATCCAAATATGGTCCCATAGACATGAAACAGGAAGCTAGAATGTTTCAGAGAACGCTTTGAAAACAAAGACATTTTGGTTTAAAAAGCAAGTGAGCAGCATCTCTCATGCAAAGCAGACGGTAGTTAACAAGATGAATAAAATAAGTTGTTCTTTACTGGTTAAGACAGTGTTAGACAAACATGATTCAGAATGTAATGCACATATCTGAGTATGGTAATTACCTGTCAAGCACAGGACTGAAAACTTATCGGCAACAGTTAAAAGAAACCAAATTTTCTTTTCTGGTGGAAGTTAGGCTCAGGGCTCGGACACATGGAAATAGTGAAGGTGGCTGGCATAGTTGTCATCTCTTCCTCATGCTCAACTTATGACATTTGGCATTAGCCCCCTGCTCATCCACTGCATCTGCTACTGGTCATTGTTTGGGGGAGGAGGAAATGATATCACTTTCAAGCAAGTCATATTTAGGTGAAAGGAATATTGACACCCTACTTAAGATTTTGGATATCTCCATTGTCAGTTTTTCATGAGCCAGATTATTTTACTTAGATTATATGGCAGATATTTTTGTTTAACATTTGTTTGAATTTAATCTATTTTGAAACGTAATTTCTTATAAAGCACTATAATAAAAGTGGAGTTGAGCTGAGCCAATATTTCACCAGCTTCTGTCACTTTAACTAAATGTATATCAACTGCTCATCTATAATAATAACATTTATGATGAAGTCTGAAAAGAAAACATCAGTTCAAATTATAAAAATAAAATATGAGGTCAACTTTTCCTTTTTATACATTTAGATAGTGCAAATCTCAATTCTTTAAGTTTTTAGTCTACATGACATTCTATTTAAATGAATTTAGGGATTTTTCAGAATTTTCCATTTATGCATATTTTCGTTAAACACAGACCCTAAGATGAAAAATCTCTTATACGTCAAGAGTATCTGTTTTCGTCCATCAATGTTTAATAACTGTGCATTTGCTTCTGTAACACTAAGTTCATTATTGCGCCTTTTTGTGATGAGATTGCATAATCAGACAATAGAAGAATGTACACAGTTTTGTTAGCTCTGCCCTTTCTGATAGGGGGTGGAAACAGGCTACTTCTTCCCTCACTTGATTTATATGAAGTTTTGATTAAATACAATAGGTTCATTGATAGGTACTAGGCTATCAGCCCAATGGCCTAAGTAAGCCTAGCCAACAAGATTCCCTGGCTTACGCCACCTAAGAAAGTTATTTTCCTGTGCCCCTGTCAAGCAGAGACACAGAAGTGATCCCCAGGATGTATTTCCTATTTCCCATCCACTCATCAAGATTTTTCTTGAGGCGTGCTAATGAGGAACTTTGCTTGACACAGATGGGTAGCTTGTTCCAGAGTATGGGAAGTCTTTGGGACAGGAGTCTATCCCTCCAGCATGTCCTGTTTATTGTGGTGACAAGGTTTAGGTCCCTAGAGCATGTAGCTCGGAGAGATTGGGATTTCTTTAGGTGTAGCATGTCCATCAGCTCTGGGTATGACAAAGCTTTATATGTTAGGCAGAGATCACCTTGGAGTAGGTCATATGCTATGGATTAAAGCTGGAGTTTTTTGAGACGGTCAGTGTAGGTCATCTGTTTGAGGCCAGTAATACTCTTTGTGAGGTACTTCTGTGGCCTTTCCAGCTGCTGCAGAAGTCTTGTGAGGTACATTCCAAAAGGGGCATTGTAGTCTATAATGGGTCTAATGAGTGTCGAGTAGAGGAGAACAATGACCTCTTTTTTCTTGGATGACAACCCTTTTGTGATGAGGTGTGCCACACAGAAGGATTTCCTGACTACTGTGGCGATGTGATTATCAAAGGAGAGACTACTGTCCACCTGGGTCCCAAGGTCTCTTATCACACATTTGGCGTTAAGTAGACTGCCGCCTACATGGTAGTTCATGGGTACAGAGTTTTCACCAAAGGTGATGACAATGCACTTTTTGGCATTGAGCTTGAGGCCATGACTCTGACACCAGGCATCTGTCACAGTGAGGCCCTTCTGTAGGATGTCCACATCACTTGGGGACTAGACTATGGCTCCTAGTTTGCAGTCTTCTGCGAACTTCGTTAGCCAAAGGCCTTCTGTGTAAGCCTGTACTTCAGAGAAGTAGATACCAAACAGGAGAGGTCCCAGGACTGAACCTTGTGGTACTCCACTTGTCACTGGTTTGAAGTTAGATTTGGAGTCTGCAACTTTTACGGTGTGGGTTCTGTCAGTGAGCCAGTTGGCAACCCATCTTGTGACGTAGGGATTTATACCTAGTTTAGTGAGTTTAGCTATAATTCCAGAATGGGGGATGGTGTCGAAAGCCTTGGCGAGGTCAAGATAGGCTGTGTGAACCACCTTACCCTCATCTTCGGCTTTGGTGACTGCCTCAAAGAAGTCATTCCAGTTCAGGAGGCATGATCTGCCTTTCGCAAACCCAAACTGGGTGAGGTCCAGAGTTTAGAGGTTACCAATGTCTTTGTTTATGAGTTCCATGATGATACGTTCCATGGCCTTACAGACCAGGCTCATCAGGTTAATAGGACGATAGTTCCTGGGATCAGTGGTGGTTCCCCCTTGTGGAGTGGGATAACTGTTGCTGTGCGCCATTCAGTGGGCACAAAGCCTGAACTGGGGCTATGATTGAACATGGTGCTTAGGCGGGGAGCCAGTTCGTTCTGAAGTTCTTGTAAAATGCAGCCTGGGATGTTGTCCGGTCCCATGGATGCTGTGTTTTTGGCTTTGGAGAGTGCAGCTTTTACCTGTGTAGTTGTGATTACAGGGACTCTGCATTCTTTCTGTATAGATATGGGCCCTTTAGGGGGTGAGAGGGGGTTAATGTTAGCACTGAACCTATCTGCCAGGATGTTGGCAATATCAGTTGGCTCTGTAATTTTCATGCCGTTGTGCTGTAATTCAGAGCAGATCTGGGTGTTGCCATTGAGATTCTTAACATAGCTACAAGAATGCTTTGTGGTTGTCCCTAGAATCAGTGGCAATTTTGTTTTCGTAGCTAGCTTTGGAGGATCTTATAAGGGATCATAGCTTCTTTTCTTACTGAGGCTGACCAGGGAGCTCCTCCACTCATAGGATTTTACTCTCTTTTGCAACAGTTTCTTCCTTCTGTTGTAGAGTTTGTTTATGGCAGGGGACCACCAGATTGGCTTCCTTTTTTTGGAGGATAGCGTCTTGGTTCTGTTTGGGATAGCACGATCCATGCACTTGTGTAAGTGCTTATAGAGTGCATTTGTGTAGGATTCAGCAGTCGTAACTGTATTGTCCATCTGCATGGGTGTCATGAAGTTTGCCACTTCTGTCTTAAGAAGCATGAAGTTGGCTTTGGAGAAATTGTTTACCGTAGTTTCCTTAATGGGGGGTGGGGGGGATGTGGATATCTAGTGTGATTAGCTTATGGTCAGATCTGACCAACGAGGAGTTAACTTCAGGTGTAGAACACCAGTCACTCATGTTGGTAATGACTAGGTCTAGGATATTGCTGCCCCTGGTGGGCGTGTGGATAAATTGATCCAGGGTATTGGAATTTATGAATTCCAGAAAGCGTTGAGCGAAGGAGTTGGTACATGAGTAGTCTTCGCAGTTAATGGTGGGGTAGTTGAAATCGCCCATTATTGGGGTGTTTGTTTGAACCCTAATATTTTCCAGTATATCTAGAAAAGAGGAGTGGGAATCCTGGGGCATGGTGGGGGATCTGTAGCAAGCTATAATTTGGATTGCAGTTTTGCCCAGAGTTAGTTGTACTTGGATAACCTCGGATGCATTATGCTGAGCAACTAGCCTGGAGGTGTGGCTATCCTTAATGAATATGGACACACCTCTGTCTCTGGTGTTTCCAGGTTAGATGGCCGAAAGGTGTGGTATGAGTTATAGCCTAGAAATGCAGGGGTGCTCTCTGGAGCCTTGAACCAGGTCTCAGTCACTGCACAGATATCGATGTTCTCCATTTTAAGGAGTGCCTCGAGGGAGTGCATTTTGATATTTAGACATCTAGCATTGAGTAGCATTACCCTCAGGTTTTGCTTACCTGTTCCTGTTACGGTGGTGAATTTGTCATTTTAACTTTGCCTAAAAAAGGCACTATGGGGCGGTAACAGCCTTAGCCAGTATCCGGAATCCCAGGGGTGACAGGTGCAGGCCATCTCTGGCAAAGCATCGTTGTCACCAACCATGTCATCCCAGGCAGACAGATACTGGATCCCCTTAGAATGACACCAAAAGCTTAGCCAAGTGTTGAAGTCAATCAATTTGTCCTTGTACTGCGGTATCATTCTGGGTGATGGCAGGATGCTACTCAGGGCTAGGGTCATACCTGCTTGGGCTACAAGATCGGAGAGCTCTTCAATGTCTCTTTTCATGTAGTCCAGGGAGGTATGTCTCAGGTCATTCACATCAACATGGACAATGACAAAGTCATATTTGTACTTGTTGTGGAGTGACCTGAGTGCGTGGGTTATGTGGCGGATCCTGGCACCCGACAGGCAGCTAACAGTAACCTTCTCCTTGTTTAGCCTGGTGAGTGGGACATCGGTGTGCCTGACTTTTGAGTCACCTATGACTAGTGTGTTGGGTACGTTGTTTTGCCTTATGGGCTGTGGCTGAGTGGCACACTGAGTCTGTGGGCTATGTGTCATCTGGGTTGTGTTGGGGGTGGAGGTTGCTTGCATTTCTGCTTTGGAGGTCTGTGCTGCTTGAGCAGATTATTATTGAGAGCCTCTGCGAATTTTTTTGTGTTTCTATGTTTGGATTTTGGTGATGTAGGTTTAGTGGGACTATGTGATGAGTGTGGTGTGGTGCAAGCGTTTACCTTCTGCTCCTGGCTGTCAAGTTCAGTCTTGGTTGGAGAGAGCTTTACCTCCAGTTTGGCTAGATAAGTGCATCTCTCACACGTTGTAGTGTTGGGTGGTAGGAGGAGAGGGTTTTCTGTGTACGAGTCAATTGCTACACTGCCTCATGATGCCCAGATTCATCAGATAGACAGGAGAGAACACTGAGAGCTGACCCTTGGACATGCCTGAATAAAAAACTATTTTCCTCTCGACAAGTGAGGAAATTGAGTACAAGAGCAGTTTTTCTCTAAGCAAGTGAGGAAAGCAATACAAAAACTGTTTTCCTCTAGGTAATGAGGAAGGTTGAGTGCTGTAGTAATTTGTAGCTTATTTAGTGCTTACAACAAGTTCTGAACAAGTGCTGAGCACGAATAAGCAAATCCAAGTGCTAAAACTAAGAATCTGTATCTGAACTAGACTAGTTACAGGAAAGAAACAAATCCAAATGTGGGCTTTTAAATCAGAACGTTGAGAGAGATGGAAAAATTGCCCAAACGGCCAATAACTACAATTTCTAGGCCAGAACCACTCGTTATGTGGTAGACAGGTTACTTAGTGCTTACCACTCCCACTAATAAGCTAGAAGGCTTCCCTCCAACACAGAAAGACTTGGGGGGGGGGCTCAGGAGCTTACAAACAGTCCTGCATACAGCAAATCTGTATCTGGACTAGACTAGTTACAGGAAGGGGGGAAACAAGTGCAAATGCGGACTTTTAAATCAGGCAGTTGAGAGAGATGGAAAAACTGCCCAAACGGCCAATAACTACAATGTTGGGGCCAGAAACCACTCCTTATGTGGTAGATAGGTTACCTAGTGCTTACCACTCCCACTGATAAGCTAGCAGGCTTCCCTCCAACACAGATAGGCTTGGAGGGGGGCTCAGAAGCTTACACACAGTTCTGGATATAGCAAATCTGTATCTGGACTAGACTAGTTACAGGAAAGGCAGGAAACAAACGTAATTTTTTTGTTACAGTTAAGCAGAACACAGGCAGATTCTAGCAAATTTTTTTTTTTTTTTTGTAAAGGAAAGGGAGAGAGGAGAAGCAGAAGATAATTGAAGGTTAGGAAACTAAGTGGGTTGGCCTTCTCAAATGTTCTCTCTGTATTCGGTAGAATGAGCTAATGACACTAGACTGGCAGGAGTGTCCTACATCAAATTTACAGTAGGGGCGGGTAACTGCAAAGCCAACAAGTATAACAACAAGACACCAACAGGCAGGGAGGGTGGGAAACAATACTATAGCTACTAGCCTTCACTCTTTTAGACAGTAAATACTACAGAAATGTTTATCACAGTAGAACAGCAGTGAGCCACAAAATGAAAGTTTTAAACAGATAAAGTAGCAATGAGACTCTACAGAATGCTTTTAACTGCAAAGAAATCAGCTATATGATACACTCCTTGCCAGGACATCAGAACAAACAAATAGGTGCTTAACAAGTAGGGAAAATTTCCCGTTAATACCTTTCACACAGTGAAACTAGCCAAAAAGCTTTACAAACAGTGTGACAGTAAAAACCTTATTTATCAGGCCCTGTAAGGCAGACAATTTTAGTTTAATTGTGTAGATCAGTTAATAGCAATAAAATACAGTAAAAAGTATGCAGCAGGCAGTACAAAGTGCTATACATACACACACACACATATATATATATATATATATATATATATATATATATATATATATATTTTGCTAGAAGCAATAACTACTAAAAATAAACAAAAAAAAACAGGATACTTACTGTTATATATCTCAGATCAGAGTTGTAGTCAATGACCCTCCTCCACAGTGTGCATAGACAGAAATCCTCTCAAAGTTAGGGCTTAAATAACACAAGATACAACCTTAAATAACTTAAAAAAAAAACAAAAAAACTCAAAAGAACCAATGAGTGCGTACTCCAATCCCAAGACCATCCAACCTCCACCAGCCAGCAGCCAAACAAAACACAATCCTTATAGGACAAGGCACGTTTCTTGAAATCATATTTCATAAAGTTAATATTCTGATTTTATATATTTTTTGTAGATTTCATTTTGCTTTAGCTGAAGGCAACATGATGAACAAAAGAAAAGTAATTCTTTTCCTACTATTACTTGCACCTGCTCCTCTTTTCAGATAAGGTCAGTTAATTTTCTCTTTATACTTGTCTGGCATATTTTAGGAAACTGTCCGAGGACTACCTTATACTGGTTCCTTGGTATATACCTCCAAGCTAGGATATTTACCATTTGTATAGGAGATCACAGTGTTGATGTCACTAAAAACTTCAAAGATACTCCTCAACTTGGTTACCTTCTTTCCTCCTCAAGCTGGTTCAGCAGTTCTGTCTTCTCCTTCTTTTCTGTGTCTAGGATAGAACGTATTCGTTGCAGGTTGCATTCGGCTTCAGATACATACTGCAGAGCAACAAAAAAGACAGTGTCATGACCTTCCCATCACTTCAGGCTCAGAAGAGTAGCACAGCAGTGTAAGGCACCACAGCAGCAGATCTTTGAGAAGAGGTCACTAACAGCAAATCATAAGTTTTGGGTTTATTTATCTTTTGTGGTCTTGTTTATTTGCCAGAGGATTTATATACTGTGCTGTTATCCCCATGAATGCTGTCACTGGACTTGCAACGGCCTTTCATGGAATACTGGCTGATGTATGAGGCACTAATATATAGCCAGAATATATAGTAGCTTACTTTTGTTGTCAGAACCCCTTCTGGCACTCAAACAGAAGTGGTAGCAAGCCATTGTTCTTTGTATTATTCATAAAAGGAGCTGTGCAACATCATAATAAAACAGTTTTATAGAAACTATGTGCACTATTCTTGGGGGGGGGGTATGCTCTACTGTCAGAGTGGCCTATCCTTAAAGATTTACTGCTGTCATAAATACCATACACAACTGCACTATCTTCCTTGAGAATGGTCAGTTGAAGACAGAAAACATCATTTGGAAGGCAAAACTTGAATACCTATAGCAAATGGACGTTACAGGATCTTCTGTAGTACAGCCATATCAAAACTTATTCTACTTACTTATGGATTGTGCTTCTAATTTGCAATGTTTTCTGAAGGTGTGTAGAACAGATTCTACAATATCATATGCAGAAGCATTTTTGAAATATACTGCTGAAGTCCTAATGGAATCTTTTATTATTGTGCCTTACAGAGGTTATTATTCTTGCCATAGCAAAAATCAAAGCAGTTGGAAAACTGTTTGGAGAGTCTAATTTTTGACTTGTAGGTCTTTCTGTTTCTTATGTAAAAACAAAAAGCTGATCATTTTTTTCTGAATTCAATAGTTTTCTTGAAGTTGTCTCAGCACACCCAACATATGAACCTTAACCACTGTAATTTGGGTAAACGACTGGTAGTTGTATAGACTCTTAAAGAAGGATTCCTGACACAGCTTTAAGCATGAATAACTGATTTGTCTTCAGTGCCAGTCCCCCATGCAGAAATACCAAGTAAGGTGGTTTGAGCAAAAGAGGTTGTTAATCATTTGCTTTAGGTAACAGCAAACAGAAAGAAAAATACTTTCCAGGACAGGTATTTTTAAATCTCGCTATATATGTTCAATGGGACATAATGACAGATTCTGCAACAGAAAGATCAAATCCCAAGGGGAAACTATGCATTCAGGGTTGTCAAGTGAAGAACTCCTTTATGAGGGCTTAACAGAGAGTTCTGCTGCTATTTGTGAAAAAGCTGGTACATGAACCTTGACTGATAAATAAGTCAAGTCTGAATCAAATAATGCACTGACCTGAGATAATGGCTGAGGTTTTTGCCACAAAGACCAATGTACACAGTTCAATCCTAACCTCAGGTCACTGTGTAGAGTTTGCATGCTATCCCTGTTTCTGTATGGAGTTCTTTCCACCTCCCAAAAATATGCCAGATGTTTCAGACATAAGGATGAAAGGTACTGGCTGAAACCCAACCTTTCCAGATGAACTTGGGAGGTATGCTAACAGAGTACACCCAACAACTGAATGGAGTTGTGGGCAGCAGCATACCCTCTAAGTTGTGCCTGTTGTGGGAAGAGTTGTGTAGACCAACAGCTTTACGTATCAGCTGCAGTGCACAGCATTCATTAGACAGGTGAACAAGGATCACAGACAGCATGCTGTGTCAAGGCTAGCTACTCAATGGTGTAAAATTGTCTCTTGGTGATTTGGTCATGTTGACTAATGTCATAAAAATGAGCATGGGCATTTGCTAGTGCTAAGTGGGTTGAGAAACCATGTTAATGGTGGGAGGTGTCTATGTACCCCAACTGGCCAGTGTGTGCCCACTTTAACACCCAACAGCCGCAGGTCAGTGAGCTACTGGCCAGACAGTGTCCAGTTGCCCAGCTTGAGTTACTTGGGATAGCTCTGTTGATTGATAGCTGGATGTAAAATAAACCAACCTGTCAAAATAAACTAAGGATTGTTACACTGAATCTAGGTTCACTGAAAGGGCACAGCTTGGGTGTGGATGAGATGATGGTAAGGAGACCAGATATCATGTGTATCCAAGAGACAAGGTGGAAGGAAGGCACAGCAAAGGCAGATGATTTTGGCTCCAGATTCTGCTACTCAAGAGGACAAACTTGAAACGGTGTGGGAATTGTGGCAAGAGAAAGGGTCTTCTGAATTCAGTGAGTGATGTTATCAGAATTAGTGACAGGCCCAAGACAATCAAATTCCACTGTAAAGATAGGGCAGTATTGAAAATATCAGTCTGTGTCTCACAGCAGGGTTTTATAGGTTGGGGAAAGTGTGCAGTCAGGCAGCAGCTGCAGGACTTACTCGATAAAGAGGGACAAGTTGAGTTAGCATTATTAATGCAGACTCAAATGCTTACACTGGGACAGATAGAACAGTATAAGAAGACTGCCTGGGTCCACATGGTTGGGGCAACAAGAATAAAGACAGAGAGACCACTCCAGATTCTCTTTGGCAAATGTTTTGATGGAGGCCCACAAACACATGGGTCACTGAGAGAGAGAGAGAGAGAGAGAAAGTCACAAGATCACATACAAGAGTGGTCAACATGCAACTCAGGTAGGCTTTCTCGTAGTCAGAAAAGGGCATTGGTTTAGAATCAGAGACTGCAACTTACTCCCCACTGAAAGAGTTAGCCCTCAGCATAAACCACTAGTGGCCATAATCAGCTGCAAGCAGTGGTCAGAGAATGCTGCCATGTAAACAGAAACTATGTTAAAAGAAGTGGAATCTAAATACTCAGGGCTTCAGCACCTTGGAAAAAAAGAAGAAATAGTTAGAATTGAAGAACAGCAGTGTCTCAAAACAGCATGTGTGAAGACTATAGAACAGATGTATGGCTGAAGCAGGTATGGCAATGAGATATACAAGAAAGCTGATGGTGTAATGCAGGAGTCCAAGAAGATATTAAAACAAAGAAGGGGTGCAAAAAGAGAGATGGAAACAGAAAAGATGTACCAGGTTAAGTAGGAACACTGGATGGCTAACAAAAGGCTAACTGAGCAGCTGCAATGGGAAAGAACAAAGCATTAGAAAAACTCTATTAGCTTCTAGAAAGTGATTCAGCAGGTGGCACAAAGAAACTGCATCAGGTTGCAAGGCAAAGACAGATAGGTAAACAAGACAGTCATCAGACATTCATAAAAGATGCCAGCAACAATCTGCTCACCAGTTTACAGCACATCAAAGGCAGATGGAAGGAGAACTTCCAGCAGCTTGTGAATGAAGAAAGCCCAACAGAAATTGTACTGACCCCCCATGCACAGCCTACAATGAAAGAAGAGAAGAAGTGCAAAAGTAAGGAAAATGAAGGAAGGGAAAGTAGGAGGCTCAAAGGAAGTCATGATAGATATGATTAAGGTGTTGGGCAAGTTACAGCAGAAATGGCTCCTGAGGATACTCAGCACAGTACTGAGAGAAAGGCATATCTGAAATGACAACAGAGCAAGTGCTCCAGAGTACAAGACCAAGGAGGACATATACACTTATGAGCAATAGGGAGGTACCAACTCTTGCTGCACTGCATGTAAGTGCTGAAGAAGGTGACTGATAAATGAATAGGCAGAGCAGTAGAAAGTAAGATGGCAGATAACCAGTTTAGATTCAGATGCAGGCAAAAGCAACCCGATGTTTGCAGTGAGACATATAATAGAGAAGAAAATGAAGATGAGGAGAGACTCCAACTGGGCATTGCCAGACATGGAGAAAGCATACGACCAGGTCTCAAGAAAGTAGAATTGGATAGTCCTGTGATGGCTCAAAGAACCGGAAACACAGGTAGAATTAATGTAGGCTATGTACAAGGACCCAGTGACACAAACACGAACAGTGTTTGGATTCACAGAGGAGTTCCCAGTGGGAGGGGGGTGTGTATAACGGTTTAGTTCTGAGCCCGCTACTCTTTATACTAATGTCGGACTACATTAGCAAACAGGTCAGGGGAGAGAGACCAACTAAGCCACTGTATGCAGATGATGTGACTCAGAATAGCAACTTCAGCAAATGATAGGGGAATGGAATACAAAACCAAAGACACATGAGAGGAAATGGAGAAGACAGCACAGCTGTCATTGCAACAAATGGAGGAAATCATAAGAACCTCAAAACTGAGATGGAAGGGAAAATATTGGAACAGGTTAACAGCTTCAGTTATCTGGGAGGTGTGGTTGAGGAGAAAGGAAGTCTGAAACAGGAGGTCAAATCTAGAATCTGAGGGGCTGCAGCCAAGAGTCACAGAGTGTCTGAGTAGTGTGTAACAGAATAATGCCAAAAAAGGTGAAACGTTAATTGTACAAAGCAGTGGATTGACTAATGCATCTGTATGGCACAGAATCCTGGGCAGTAAAGCAAAGCAGTGGGGGAAAATTGAAGTGATGGAGAAGAAATGTCCGAGATGAATTTTAGGATGCATACTGTGGGGCAGATGAAGAAATCTGAATATCAGAGCAGAAACCAAAGTAGATCCAATTGCAGAGAAAGTCAAGGAAAACAGATTCTGATGGTTCAGCCGCAATTGCAGGAAAGCAAAAGATGGTTTGGTGAGGAAGATTTGGGGCAGACAGGAACAGATAAGAAGAAATGAGGTCCAGCCAAGAAATGGCTGGATTGTGTGACAGACGATCTGTGACATTCAGGGAAGACTGTCAAAGAAGGTAGTAGAGTGGCACTGAATCGAGAGAGGTGGCGACAGCTGACACAACACCCCACCTCCAAGTAGAAAAATAGAGTCGATGATGATGAGCCAATTAATTAGTTTATACAGTCTAATAACCTTACGATATGCCAATGCCAAGTAGCTAGAACTTGAGACATAGTCAAAGAGACAAATTTCCTTCACTTTTGAATGCAACAGTTTACTGTATTAGGACTTTTAAGATTCTTCCTTTAAGATATGTACTACTTGTCTTGAAAAAAAACTGCTATCTGCTGTTGGAATTAAAATTCTGCCCTCAAAACTGACAGATTCAGAGTTCTGAGATTAGGTTGCAATACATTGCCTTGTGTTCATGTTAGTAAAAACATCAGTCTCTTTAGACAGACATTTGCAATGCCACTCAAGAAAAAAGTATGACTTAAGCAACTTTCCTTCTCTTGCCTTCACCTGATTCTGCAGTCTCTGTAAACCATTGAGACGTTCCTTGAAATCTTGCATTACATCCATTTGGAATTATTCACATCATCTAATAAATCATATAACTCCACTGGAGATTTTTTTTTCAGAAATGAGTGGCCTGCGCAGGCATGGGTGACAGAAAACATACCATATATAGTGCAGAAAAATAATGAGTGGGTGGGGAGAGATTAAGTGCAAATGTTTTACAAAAGTAACTGCTTTTCCTACCATATCTCAATGAAACAAAAATGACTTCAAATATCTATTTAACAGCTTGCAATGATAATGCATCATAGGGAGTCATCAAAAAGAAATCTACTGAGAGACAGCTAGAGGACATTGAAAGAAATGGAAGGGGAACACAATGGATTACTTAAAGAATAAGACTTGATCGATAAAATCACATCAGGACTGTGACTCACTCATGCAATTTGTGGTGCAATAAACATTTTTTACTAACCACTTGTTCTATATACAGGAACAAGATACAATAAAAGCATGATTTTTCAATTTCTGCCACAGTTCTCCCTTAAAGAAAATCTCAACCAGAAACTTAAAAAAAATATATATATCTGTCATCATAACTTGACCTTCTGTGTACTACGAATGTGTTAGTATTACTGTAAGCATTTTGTATTATTTTGTAATTTGTTATAATCCAAAATATTCATTGATGCACACAACCATACTGATGTGATTTTTGTCTTTCATCTATCTTTCTTCAACAACGTACCTTGCATCCCTATGTTGGAAAATAGAAACAATCAATAAGTGTATTTGCTTCTGAATTTGCTTATGACACTGGTGTCTTTCTTTTCAGACTGTTTCTAGAGACAGTGTCAGCATTTTTGTTTACAGATTTGCTGTGAAATGTCTTAACTATACATTGCTATAAAGCATTTCATTCGACATTTAAATCTAACTTCAAAGTAGTTTTGCTAGGCTTTCAAAGTTGCAGTTTTGGCAAGAGTGAGAGTCATCCTCTACACCGTACCGCTCAACCTCTCAGTTTAAGAAATCTGAACAAAGCCAAAAATAATGGGAGGACAAAAGGACAAAAATAGGGTAGGTTTTTAAATATTGCTCCTATAACCTTAAATAATTGCTAGAATAACAGGTTTTGCATTACTGCATATTTTCTGAAGAATTTGAAGTCTGAAACTGAAACATCTGCCATTATTTAGTGTTATTTAGTAAATTCAGTCCTCAATGATTTTCCAGAAAACCACACATTTAGGAACATACCAAAATATGAGGCAAAAATTTGGACAGTTGACAGGTTTTATCATAAAGAAGCAAAATAAAATGAGCGGTTTAGCATATTTTCAGAGGCTGAAAAAAAAAAGACTGTGATAACAGGTAATTTAAAGCTACTAAAATGCTTATATATATTCTGCATATATATATATATATATATATATATATATATATATATATATATATATATATATGTTGTCATAGCCTTTTTAATATAAATGTGTGATGCAGCCCTATTAAGAAGTAACCCCAACCATAATGCATTGTGATTTCTACCTAGGAAGTTAACCTAGGAAGTTAATAGAATAACAGGTTTTGCATTAACATGAATTTTCTGAAGAGTATGAAGTCTGAAACTCAAATGTCAGTCTTTAAATATTTCCCACTGATTTGCCAGAAAAAACACAATTTTATGAAAAATGCACCAAAAATATGAGGCAAAACTGGACATTCTGTGAAAATTTGTACAGTTGTGAAGTATGAGCTGCCATGTAGGTTACAATAAAAAATATCAATTTGCTGAAACTAATGTAGAATCCTGACACTACTGACCTGACCAACAAAGTACATAGTGTACAAGATGCAGCAACTTCTGAAAGTCTGTTTCCTTGAGTTACAGCAGGATAAGAAAACAGACCTTCTCAATGTTTGCAAAGCATCAAAAGATAGTTATCTGTTTGAGTATTTAGGACAGCACAAGACCATCAGGACTTCCTCACAAAAAAGCTAAGAGCATTCTGTAGAAACAAAGGAACTACATCTTAACTGTCTGAAGGGGTGGTGGGAAGCTAGCTAGGACTTAACTCTTTACTAATGCATGTTTGAAATAGTTGTTGAATGTTGATGGAAGTCTGTGCCAAATCTGAATGCACAGTTTGGGGACAGATTTTACAAGATCAGGATAGCAGGCTACTGGACAAGTCCTTGCCTGTAACACTTGATTTAACTTCCTCTTACTATAGAGCACAACACAATTTCACAGCTTCATGGGTAGTTACTGAACATGCAGTCCAGAAGACCATTTTGGAGACTATCCCGATTTTCCATCTTCCACTGAGCATTGTTTGATTAAGTAATTTGCTCAGCGTCACAAAGTAGACTAATGGAGGCTGAGGAAATCAAACCTAGGCTACAGGAAGCAGCTTGTAAACAGCTTATAGACTTAATGCTCTGTTACAACTATCAGACATGATATATTGGAATAAAAGCTACTCCCATCCTGACTGCTGCACAGAAAATGCCACTGCCCTGGGTCTATTCCTGGTACCAGTGATAACAATAAAGGAACTACTTATCCCCCAGCAGAGATAATAAAATCATAGATGGGAAGCAAACAGATTCCCAAATTAAAAACAAAGAAAATTTGATAATGGTGTAGCTCTACTCAGGACATGTTCCACTAACTCTAAAAGGCAAACAGGTACACACCACTGGAGGCAGTAAGCAGAGATGAGGAAAAGGTATAGCTAAGTACTTCATGCTTTTTTTTTTTGTTTAATTTTGTTGGCTTCTAAACTGGAAAGGTTACCATACACATGTAAACAAACCCCTTTTGTTACTGAAAATTTCTTTAAAATCTGAAAAAAATACATAAATTTTACTTTGACTATAACATGTACTATTCTTTGTATCTAAAGCAGTATATGTGTTCTAGGACCAATACATATGGATAACTAGTAGTTATATTGTAGGAACATTGTTTCATTTAGGTACAAATTTTAAGTCATCAGCATGTATTCTAGGCTTTGTGATAGTCAGTACACACCTTTGACACAAAGCATTAGTTTGCTGAGGATGCAAGTATATCTCTATGGCTAGAGCACTCTCTTCAAGGTTACAAAACATAAATCAAGATTCTAAAACTTCTGGGTTTGGTGGGATGAGGTTTTAAATGTGGGTAATAGCTAAAATTCAGATTCATACACACTAGATAAAACTGCTAAAACATGTCTGTTCGAAGACATAAAAATGCTGAAACAAATGGCTTTCTAATGCAGAAATCAACAACTTAGCAGCACAGGACACGAGTTCATAATGGCAGTCTCTGCATAGTAGAACAGTACATTATAGCACAGAGCTTAGCAAATGCCCCATACTACAGAACTGATTTACTGTTCATCTGGTCATGTTGCATTTTAGCACACCATGACTGAATAAGACCAGTAAAATGAAAGGAAATCAATCAAAAATATTTTTATGTGGGGCAAAATCATCAAAGTCTCCTACATCCCTTAACTTATTACAGCTAAGTCCAAAGTCATAAGATTTTGAAGTAAATCATCAAACCTCTCAACAGATGCCATTTCATTTTGGTTAATTTGTCAGATCATTCTTTTTTTTTTTTTTTTTTTTTTTTTTTGTTAAAGAGCTTGAATGGACAAACTGATATCTACAGGGTTACAACTAGAACACCCTGCAGTCTGTAAAAGGATGAGATCATTATTAAAAGACAGTAAGCAAGATTTACATCAGCACTTGCTCCACAGCCTTTAAGTAAATAATCAATACACAACAGCACATAAAGACAGTGGAATTCAATGTGACAGCTTCTGAATGCCAAGGGATCAGAACAACTCTTTCTAAATGCTTCTGAGTACAGTGTTGTAAGACCAATATACTGTGGTCATGACATGAGAAGTACTTCTTAGGTCTGTGGACATGCAGGAGGTGAAAGATGAAATACTGAGCTGGAGTTCAAGAAAACAAATTCACTCAGCTGTAAATTTAGAAAAATAACTAATATTACATTCTCAGAAACAATCCTGAAGGCACCAAGAGTTTGCCCTTTTTTCTGAGGCTGTGTGACCTCAGAGTTAGTACATATAAGTTACAGTATATAAAAGGGCTTGCATAAATATTCCTTCAGAATATGATGTTAGCTACTTCAATTAACTGACAATTCAGTGAGTTTGTTCTGATGAATTCTGATTTCTCAAATTGTTTTTCATGATTTAGCAGGAAAGTGAATGCTAGTCCGAGAGAATGGCTGTTAAAATGCGTGCTGAATTGCAAACATTCACACTCATTTTATTTCCTTTACTTGAAAGTGGTGAATGTTGCTGATGGGTTGAACTACGCCCACTCCTGCCTGAATCATTGGGATAAACTGTCATGACATTCATAAACGATACCTGCTTTCATCTTTTTTAGTTATTTTTTAAGGCAAAAAAAAACATAGCTAATGTCTTACACTGTAGCTCAAAAAGAAACAGAACTGTTAATGTCAACATATAGTTGCAAGAGCTAAACATTTAAAGCAGTGATAATTAAAATCAGTAGAGTAACATTACATCAGTAAGTGACATAAAACAAAATAAAGGACAGGGATCTAATTTAAAGCTGAAGGACTTGCTGTACACAAATATTGGCACTAACACAGTGATATAGCCCCAGTGATCTATACAACCATGCAGTGCCACCTTTAACATAGTTTGCTGTGATTTAGCATGCACTAGATTAGATGGATGAAACCCAGAACGCTGGTAGCTCTAACCCTTTTGATGTGTCAGGCTGAGAGAGACTGGAGTTTCTCCAATTACAGTATAAAGTGACAAAGATATGCAGATTAAATATAGTACTATCAAAAAGGAAATCATCTTGGCCAAATCCATTCAGAACACTCTCTCAACTTGACGTAACGTGTTAAACAGTTGTCTTCTCCTTTCCACTGCTACCTTCTCCTGTCCAAACAGTCTGTCTCTTTCATCAGTGGTTGAAGATTCTAATTAAATTTGTACGTGCCATTTCCTTTGAATCTCCATTTCATACAACTGCCATCCTTTCTATGAAACAAGTGCATCCAGGCACACTTGGTAATGTTAGTTCTTTCCCTATAATATAGCACATATATATACTGCACCCTTAATGTACCAGTATTGTCCTCCTGCTTACTTCTTGTATTTCACTCTAAAAGCACAGATCCTTTATTTCTACTCCAAGTTCTGAATTAATTGCATCTTTTGCTCATGTTATTCCTTCTGCCATTTTCTTAAGAGTTTACACATTTAAATTCTGGAGATAAACCTCGTCTAGAAAAACTAGAACTGTTCTCAGCCCTATTCCTTAAAGGTGGCATATGCAATCTGTAAACCAGGTTGCCAGTGTTAATAACTCAGCTGACTGACTGTTCTGATGCTAGAAGGTATAGCATCTCAGTGTGCTGAAGTTAGAATCCCTGTCCCCACACTTGACACATGTGATGCCTACCCAGATACTTGGATAAATTCCAAGACTGAATATGTTATACAGGAGGAGAAGGTACATTTCTGGAGTTCCGATATTTTGGGTGAAGCTTTCATCCACTGTTTCTGCTGAAAATTTGCTGGATATCAAAGACCTCAATGAATTTCTTGTGTAAGAACAGTGGGATTTAACCCAAGTCAGTTGTGTTATACTCACAAAAATGCCATTCTGGATCATGACAAGAACAACAGAACCTTGAGGACAGTGCAGTGTTATACAGTCATCAAATGCATCAGCAAATAAACAAATGCAAACATAGTGCAAGGCTCTTCATTTATTTTTTTTTTTGTTAGCATGAAATTCTTCCAAGTAGAAATATTTGCTTCAGATAAACAATAATAAAGTATACCAACTAATAAAGCATGCAATGTAGATTAGAAAATGCTTGGCTAAGCATAAATAAGAATGATAATTCCAAAACACTGATAATCTTCCATAAGAAATAATGAAAATTATACCTGGAATTGCTAAAGGTTTGTCTAAATGTCTTGTTGGAATTCTAGCTTTTTCCTTCAATGTTTAAACATTACATTCCACCAAAACATAAAAATGAAATAGGACTGACTGTCTCAGAGTGTTGAGCAATGCACATCAAGTGTGAACCATGTTGTTTGCATTCTGTATACTCTACCTGTTCGTGTTGAGCCTTTAAAGCACTTAACTCCTTTTCCACTTCACAGATATGACTCGTAGCTTTGGCGACTTCAGCTCGTTCCAGGTCCCTTTCAGCCAAGAGCTGTTCGATGTGTTGTTGCTTCTCTTTTAGTGCCTCCTGAAGAGCAGTTGTTCCAGAAATCTTTCGAGCATAGCGTGAAGAAGTCTCTGTTAGCTGCAGTCAAATAAAAACAAATAATCTCAGGACCTAAAAAACTTTTTGTGAACATAACAGTTGCGGGCAGGGGAGATAAAAAGAAAGTCATGACTCGCATGCTGTTTCACTTAACCATTCTAAATGCTGCTATGATCAGCGACAGGTCAGAGGAACATGAAGCATTTTTTTTTTCAAACACATTACAAGAAGTAAGATGATAATGCAGGAATTATGAATCAGAACCAAAGGATTTGCCTTTAAGGTCTTTTTGTTGTTAAACACTTATTCTATTAAAAACAAATCATATGCCACACATTCTCCTTCATTTGCACAAAGAAGCCTAATGAGCAATATTGATACAATCATGTTTGTCATACGTAGTACACACTGCATATAAGGGCAACTTCACAGAATCTAATGTCTTCCTGTGAATGCCACCAGCCCCTCCAAAGTTCTCAAACTTAAGAGCTCCAATTGATGCTCTGTCTTGTAGAGGTTATAGAATGTAATAGTTTAATTAATTACTAGTTTTGCTTTTTTAACCTTCTAGCCTGTGGTTTTGTAAATGGCTTTCCCCACCCCTGTCAACAAACATTTTAGCATTTATTTTCAGGAAATCATTGATTATTGACAATAACATGAAACAATGATGTGCCATTTTACGGTCAAGCACATATTTTCTACTAAAGACAATAAACTATACAAAGACTGACAATGAGTGTTATGTTTTATGTGGCAAATTTGAATAAGAAATTATACATCTGCATGGCTAAGGAATTAAAAGTGTAAGTCAGTCTCTGTTAATGAGTATTCTACACAATTGTGACAACCAGGAGGCACAATAATGACTTAACAGTCCACAGACGGTCAAGTTGGTAGTCAGTGCTTGTTTCTAGTAAAGGATCACATGATTAGGAACAGGAGCTGCTACGTAGCACAGATGTGCTAAACACAATCCATTTTGATGAGATTCTTTTTTTTTCCAACAGCTCCCTCAGATCAAGGTTTCTTACAGATTTATTTTGATCCTCCCTTACCCTGCATTCGTACATACACATTCTTAGAGTAACACAGACAAGCTATTTGATGCATGTGTGCTTTCATGCATGTGCAGTCTGCCATGCCATGCTAAAAGTTCTCCACTTGATGGAGGTTGGAGTATTGGGCTTGTGCAAGGATTGAGTGTACGGCCCTTGCCAAACAGTGTGAAGGTCTGTAGCCAGACTCAGCACATGCATAGAAGCATATATTCATCAAAGAGCCTGCAGTGCAAGACACATGTCAACCACTGCAAGGATTGGGACTTGGGCTTAAAGTCAGGAAAAACTCCTGCTGGCTATCTAAATGGTGGTCTCTTGTGACTGTTTCACCCCTATGGGGAACAGATGAACCCGTCAAGTTACATCAGGGGTGATGGCCAGCAGGCATCAGGGAAAAAAATAGATCAAAATAAAGAACCTGAGTAGTGAGAGCACAGTAGGTAACTGAATAGTTTTATGCCAAGCGTCTGTGTAGGAGTGGGAGGCACTGACTGATATAAATTAGACTGACTTTTAATTTCTCCAAGTCTTTGGGGTTTCTAATACCATGATGGGAATGGATCCCATTCCTAAGTCAAAGTATGGTTAGAGTTCATGAAATTAAAATTGTTTCAATCTTTGATGTTAGCCAGAAGTGCTCGTCACAGCACTCACAATGTGCCCAGTAATGACTCCTTCTGCAATTCATAAGGAGTTACATGCATGATTGTAAATTATTTTTTATAACACCCGTGACTCATACTACCTTTAGAACTGTCTGGGTATCCTTCTTCCACATTGCCCTTGTTTCTTCCTACAATTCTGGTATTTTATGACTTTGTGTCTCTCTGTATGTAAGACACTGTAGTCACTGGATGTAGCAATTTCAAAAATCAATGCCACTTTTGCCTTCTTTTCATGGACTACTATATCTGTTTTTTCTTGCTTCTAATTTTTGAACTGTTGGTAATGGATGAGCCTATGTGATATAAACGTCATCATTTTCTATAACTCTTTGTTGCTCATGTTTTCAGTGTTTTTCAGCTACTTCAGTATTACAGTGTTTGCACAATCCTTCTACTATTAGTATATCACAACCAGCAACAAGATGTGTTGTTTTACAAAACCTACATTTGTCTGTTCATCTCAGATGTTCAATGGACTTTGTAAATCAACATGTACAAGTCAGTTTACTATCAAAATGTGGAAAATCAAAACATTTTTCTATAAAATGATTGACTTCTTTATCCAAATTTGGTGATATTGAATTAGAACTTCCACTGAGTGACCTCTCAAATATGTTGTATCAGAGGCACATGGGATATATGCAAATGACCCTTATGAACATCAGGTGTTTCAGCTGTATGGCGATTCTGAATGCTCATGACTTATTTCTTTTTAAGTTGTTTCAATGGATAATTTCAGGTTAATAAAGCCAAACCCCACTAACTGTGCATATGCATATTTCGGCCTTGTTATGATCTCATCTGCACAGCACAAGAATAGTATTTGACTAAGCATAAGAAACAAAGGGCTGTTATACCCAGCTGATGTCCATTACCATTAGGGTGACTGCAAAATATCCCAACTAACAAACTAAAACAAAGAGTGAGAAGTTCACACAGAAAAAACAATCAGTAAAACTAAATCAAAACTACAGCCAAGTTAGAACTTCCAGTGAGTGGCCTCTCAAACCTCTTGTATTAGAGGCACATGGGATATATGCAGATGACACTTATGAACATCAGGTGTTTAAGTTATATGGCAATTCTGAATGCTCATAACATATTTCTTTTTAAGTCATTTCAATGGACAATTTCAGGCCAATAAAACCAAACCCCACTAACTGTGGATATGCATATTTCGGCCTTGTTATGACCTCATCAGCACATCACAGGCACCGTGTTTAACTAAGCATAACAAACAAAGGGCTGTTATACCCAGCTGATGTCCTTTACCATTAGGGTGACTGCAAAATATCCCAACTAACAAACTAAAACAAAGAGTGAGAAGGTCACACAGAAAAAACAATCAGTAAAACTAAATCAAAACTCCAGCCAAGTTAGAACTTCCACTGAGTAGCCTCTCAAACCTCTCGTATTAGAGGCACATGGGATATATGCAAATCACCCTTATGAACATCAGGTGTTTAAGATATATGGTGATTCTGAATGCCCATGACGTATTTCTTTTTAAGTCATTTCAATGGACAATTTCAGGTCAATAAAACCAAACCCCACTAACTGTGGATATGCATATTTCGGCCTTGTTATTACCTCATCAGCAGAGCACAAACAGAGTGTTTAACTAAGGATAAGAAGCACAGGGCTGTTATACCCAGCTGATGTCCATTACCAATAGGGTAGCTGCAAAATATCCCAACTAACAAAGTAAAACAAAGAGTAAGAAGGTCACACAGAAAAAAAAAAACAAACAGTAAAAACTAAATAAAAACTCCAGCCAAGCTAGAACTTCCACTGAGTGACCTCTCAAATCTCTTATATCAGAGGCACATGGGATATATGCAAATGACCATTATGAACATCAGGCATTTCAGCTATATGTTTTTACTTGAAGACCTTAATCTACTCAGATTCAGTGGTTATACGGTATTAACAAGTTCATCACATAACAAAAAAAAAACAACAGGGGTAATGATTTTATGGAAAACATTCTGTCATTATGCCAAAAATAATAAGCTCATATAAAGATAAATCTGGGATGATTTGTATGGAAACTGTCTCAATAAATGGTAAACTGTATACTTTATTGGATACCTGGGTTGAGTGCAAGTATATTTAAACAACAAAAAAACAACAGTCCCAAAGGATGGAGCAGCAAAATAGACACCAATAAATGTAAATCCACCACACGGGTTGAACAATACAGGAAAGGAGGAAACTACTGGTATTAGTGAACACCACAGTTTATTATCGCTTTCGTCTCAAAGAGACTTCATCAGAATAAATCAGCCACACAGTTACAGCACCTTATATATCATTCCCTTAATTCAACCAATAATTCAATTAAAAAAAATAACTATTTAAAGCAAATATCAACAAAAATACATAGTAAAAATCATTTTAAAATGTTTAACCTTCTATTCTTTAAAAAGCACTTTATATTAATGGAATCATTCATACCGAGTTGCTTATCAGCCCCTAGCCTTAGCTACCACATGGTTTCTTTTTGTTCAACACAATCCTTAAAAGAACCACCCCTAATATTTTCAGCTACCTGTTCCAAGACAGAAAACAGGAATTTTTTATACCCCAAACGTTTCAAAGAATGTTTAAATAATACATTGTTACTTTTTTTTGTTTTAATACAATAATAATACTCTTTGATTCTTGTACTCAAACTTTGTGTCGTCATACCTATATAAAACTCATTACAAAAGCCACATTTATACATTCCTTTATTACGTCTTCCTGTAATGATATTACTTTTAGTAGAAGAATCAAACTGTAAATATTTTTTAAACAGTAAGTATTCTTGTATATAAAATTGGGTCTGTCCCCAATAACTTTGGTCAAATCAGAATTCCCTTATAAGATATTCCTGTTCCTGCTTATAATGGAACTTATGTTATTTCTGTCTATGGATGTATCTAAAACACAGGAAATATCAGAGTTAAACAGCATATTAGAAGCATTTCAGTCGCACTATTAAAAAATGAATACTGGCAACATAGAGATTAACTCAAAAGAAACAATTAGAAACTTCCGCCAGACTAATATAAACCTCAATATACAGGAACAACAGAGTAGACACATTGACAAGCAGATTAACAATGTCCGAGTTGCAGAATCAAATTAAAAACTGTAACCCAAAAAAGCACCAGGAAATGACAACATAACACCAGAAATGTATAAGTTATTGTCCAAGAAGCTAAACAGTTATTGTTAAAAGTAAACAGGGAGTATTAGTTCTACCTTCTTGGAAATATAGTTTAATCTCACCTATTCTGAAATCTGAAAAAAATGCCTCAGAATGTTTTTCCTATAGGTCCATTTCATTGTTAAAAGTAGATTACAAAATGTTAATGGCAATACATAAAGATAGAATTAAATATATATTATCATTAATTGATCACGACCATTCAGGTTTCATAAAAGATAGAAACATCTATGATAATATTAAAATATTTTTTTCCTTGATAGATTATGTTGATTTAAGTAAGACAGACATGACTCTGGTGCGTCTAGACATCAATAGCACCTTTGATTCAATAGATTGGAATTATTTACTGGTGGTACTAGAAGAATATGTTTTTTCACAACAAAACACATTCTTAATTAAAACACTATAAGAAAATTCTCTGGCCTATGTTAAGATTGGGTCATGTCTCTCTTCTTCTATAACTATTAGAAAAGGAACTAAGCAAGGATGTCCACTTTCACCTTTAATGTTTGCATAAGCAATTGAGCTTTTTGCTAACTATGTTAGAATGAACACAAACATTAAAAGCATAGTGACTGGGAATAACTTAGAAATGAAAATACAGTTATTTGCTGATAACATCCTGTTGACAATATCAGATAAAGATACCTCATTAACTGAATTATTCCAAACAATGAATTTCTTTCAGACTATTTCTGGTCTTGTATTTAATGAAATCAAAACTAAAATTTTATTAATTAACTCAAATAAAAGGGAATTAAATAATGACTTTGTTAAGTACTTAGCGCCTGATAACAAAATTAAATACCTAGGAATCTTACTAACTAGCAACACTAGAGAAACAATAAATATTAAGTATATTCATATACTAAGTCAGACAAAATCATTAATGCTGAAATGGAATAAGATGTTTTATACAATGAAAGATAGGCTGTATATAATTAAATCAGTCTTTTTCCCAAAATTGTTATAATATATACAATCCTTTTCCATCCATTCTACAAATAAAATTATACAGCAATACAATAAAATAATGCTGAATTTCCTTTGGTTTAACAATAAGCCTAGAATTGTGCTTAAAAAAACATTTAAAAGGTTGGAAGAAGGGTGGAATTAATCTACCAGATATAGAGATTTATTCATTGGCATCTATTAATAAAACAGTTACTCTATGGCTGAACCAACCTATACAGCCAAACAGAAATTAATTCATGAATCTATATGTAATAGCATTAGAAACATAGCCCATAAACGATATGATATAAATCCAACAAAAGTCTTTTATAATGTGATAAGAGAACATAATATTTAATAAAAGTATAAAAACAAAGTATATCATTGTTACTGAAACAATAATACTGTTTAGAAAATATATAAACATGAATCCAGAGATAAAGACATGTTGTTTACATATTACATTATATTACATAGCTTGTACACTTGTACACAAGAATGTATACCTTTGATTCAAATGTAATTAAACAGCTTAAAGAAAAAGAAGTGATTTATTGATATCTAATACTCAATGGCAATATATTACTCACACTAGATCAAATCAAAAGGAAATTTGAGTTAGATGATAAGTTGTGGCTACCAATACAAGAAATAAGACAGTACATCACAAATAAGCTGGAACTGATGACACCAACTTTTAAAAATAATATTCCTAAGTTCATAGATCTTGTGATACTTTTAATAAACAATACCTATAAAGGACAAGGATATCTATCCAAATTTCATAAGACACTTAAAGAAACAAAGAACTATACCAATAATAGTTACTGGAATTTTTATAATCAGGTTAATCAAAAGGATCCTGATAAAAATGAAAAAAAAATGATCCTTTTATCACCAAGCCTTACTACCAAGTCATTTCAGTGGAAACTATATGCATGGAAATTCCTACGTAGATCCTTTCTAACCCCTCATAGATTACAACTAACATATAAGAAACATATTGATTGTTGGAGATGTAAAACGTATACAAAAACAGATTGGGAATACATGTTTTTTTATTGTCATTCACTGAATAAATACTGGTTTGAAATTATTTCTTTCAAAGAATTTTTAATTATACTTTTCAGTTAACCAAGTCATTAGTTTGGTTTAATGTACCCATACCACAATGTGTCCCAAAAGTAAAATATCCTTTACTGTGGACATTGCTTGCCATTGCACGTAAAGCCATAATAACTTACTGGAAGTATAAAGCACAACCAATTTTTCAAGATTTCAAGAAAATCACAGTCTTCGTGTCTCAAACAGAAGTAACAACTATAAAGATAAGAACTGATACATCATACAACACTTATTGTCAGAAAGTTGACAAAATATTGGACAAAACAAACTGATCTGATTAGTCAGCACAGCATCTTAATACAAATTGCATATTGTATATGGAAACATGATGTTATAGATTATACACTTAGGCAATTGTATATAGTTTCTTTTGTAAATAGTTGACTAGCAGTTATGTTATATTATTTTTATGTTTTACTATTTATGGTTCAATCTATCTGAAGATATGGAAACAATTTTAATAAAAATTTGAGTGCAATAAAAATCTGTACCATATTGTATCCAACTACAGAACTCCCTCCATGTAACACAGAGCCCATAGTCCCTCTCCACTGAGCCAGATACTATGCTACTGAGGAATTTTATCTGTCCTTCCAGTAACTGTGAAACCTACACTGTACCATAAATGAATATGCACAGTGCTTCCTAGACTTTATAAATGCTAGCTCATTAGACAAGCTAGTTCACATCCTAAAGACAGGTTAAAAAATGTTAGACCTAGTCCTCATAAATATAACCCCACTATTTTCTACAAATGCAATTGCCCCATAAGTAGTCATATCTAATCAATATGCAGGAATACTTAATGTGGTGGGTGAACTCGATCTACCATCAAACACTTCTCTCTTTATAGATGATTTAATAGCTAATCTATTACAGCTAGCTAATAACCTGATGAAATGTAAGCACCTATCCTTCAGTAATCCAGTCTCATGCACTGCGCCAGTCTCATGCACTGCTTCATTCACAGACAGCTGCTGTGCTCACATAAATGCTTGGATCGAGGCACTGCTTCTAATCATGCTCAAATACTGTATAATGCTAAGTTCAGGAAAAAAAAACAATGGCTCAACTTTATTTACAACTGTATTTACAAATTCTAAAATGAACTCAGAAAGATAAACAAGAAACAAAATCAAATTGTCTAAAGAAAAGTATGAGCTGAAAATTGCCGTCTATGTAAAGAACACCCTCAAAACATTTTTTCAATTATGTCAAAAATCTTAAAAGAAAGTCACAACACTGGTGATACTGCTTCAAAAAATATATCGAACAACCACGAACACAAGTGTTTGTGGTTGTTTGAAAAATCTTAAAAGCAAACCCAGCATTGCACTGAGCTAATAGATAGCAGCAACAACACATAATCATCCCCAGAGGACATAGTAAACATATTAATTGATAAATTCAGTTCAAGTTTTACACCCTTAGCTCCTCCAACTTGCCCACTCAGGCCACTTCGGAACAAATTCAGAAGGCACTGCCAGTGCTAAGAACACTACCTTTATGGGTCCAGACAGTGTGGCAGACTTCTTTCTTGTCAGCACATAGTGGCTAGAATAACAGGATTTCTGTTAGCATGCATTTTCTGAAGTCTGAACCTCAAATGTGTGTCATTATTCAGTAACTTCAGTCCTCAGTGATTCACCAGAAAACCACACATTTTATGAGGAACTGACTAAAAGTATGAACCAAAAATCTGAATATTCTAAGAAAATCTGTTCAGTTGAGAGGTGTGACAGGGGTATATCTTCTAGATTATGGGAAGTTACTAACCTCTGTGCAACTCCCTTATCAGATCCATAATAAAATGTAATGCCTCTAGTCTATATATGACTCAAATGAAAAGACTGCAGAGGCTCCTAACAAAGAAAATCAATGGCATGTCTTCCATGGGCTACACAGACTACCATAAAGCACTTTCTCTCAACTCTGTTTCTTACAGACTTTTGAGGGGGAACCTTTACCTTGCCTTCAAAGCCTCAAAGGATCCAGTCTTAAACAACCTCCCAAACATTTGCATAACAAACAATGCCTTTAACACCTGATCAAAGGAACTACACTTCCACCACAGAACAAACAGGACCTGCTGTTGGGATATATACAGTTCTCTCTCAGAGAGAATAGACTTCTTTTATGTATTAAACAAAACAGCTCACTGACCTTCTTCCAACATAAAGTGGATGAAAGGATAGGAAAAAGTAAATTTACTCCTGGTCTGGACCCTCAAACTATCAATAAAAAGGGAAGAAATTAGGTAGTAGTCACGTAGTGTTGCGGAACTAACAAAATGGATCCTGAGGTTAGGCTACAAATTACCTATCTGATCAACAGCTTACTATGAACCTATTAACTCACTATGTTAGCCAAAAAAATAGAACTTAGCCTTGTTGCTGAAGAGGTACCGTACAGATACAAGGGTCTGTTCATATGTTACTTTAATACTAGCAGTATCTGCAATTAGTTTGCATAGCACAAATATTATATCCAACGCCACCCTGGTATCATAGTCATCTCAGAGTCATGGCTTTAAACCTGATGAATACAGATAGAGAGTTCCAGGCCTTACTAACATGGTACGAGTACAGACAATGCCCAGCAGTTTTGATAGGTTTGTGGACAGACACAAGTTTATGGTCACAGGATTGTAATGACCAACTGGGAACATAGTTATGTAGAATATTTAGTGCTGGACAAGTAGATAGATACTGGATAATTTTATAGTTGGCAAGAAGCTGTGTGTATGTTAGTTGATGGGATAATTCTCACCAATTTATTAATAAAAACTGTATAGAGAAACTGGCTCAGAGAAAAAAATATAAACTTTCAAGAAAACTAGTAAAAGTCAGAACATAGGAACAATGCTAGGCAAGCAATCACAAAGATCATAAGATGCCTAGCCATATGCATCTTTAAGTAGACACACTTAAAAGTGGTTCCCACTCTTTTCAAGCATTTAATAGTACTCACTTCCAAAATTGAACAAGACAGTATATAATAAACTTGGAGTAAATTTGTGTTTACCTATCCAATCACAAAAAATAGCTTTAAAGGTAGCCAAGGTAGTACCTCTGTTTGACTTGTAGAGGTAATTTACTACACAGGCTTGGAATATTTTGAGCTACTTTCTCTTCAGCGATTCTTGTTTATTTGTTGGTGTAGATCTATGCCCCAAATGCAGGTGTTTAAAAAGCCTCTCTTTTTTAAAAAAAGATGTAGGAGGTCATATAGTATTGGTTCTTTCATGGCTCAAAAGAGATGAAAAAAATGCACTGGAGTAGCCCAGTAGCATAGCGGGGGGGGGGGGGTGAAGGACATAGCTGCCCTGGGATCCCTCTTTAGTAATAGCGCATACAAGCTTTAAAATGCTGACATTGTACCTGCAGTCAAAACAGTTTGCTATAATTTAAAATAAAAAAATAAGTTTTTTTTTCCTTTTTTTAAGCTACATTCAAGCACTGTAGTGTTTCCTGCATTGCATAAGAATGTAGCAAAACAGTTTGTTATAGTTAAAACAGAAAAACAGAGTTGTTTTTTTTAAAGTTAAATCCAACTAAGGTAGCACGCCCTTTGAAGTATAAACTGGAGCATATTTGTAGAAAGCACTTTGCTACAGTTTAAACAGAAAAAAAGTCATTTTTTAAGTTAAATCAGAGCACACTGTGTGAAATGATGAGTTGTTTTTTTTTTTGTTTAAGTTAAATCCACGTGCTGTAGCACTTTGTGCATAGTATAAACTGTAGTATTTTCTAGCTATAAATGTAGCAAGCATTTTGCTACAGATTAAACAGAAAAAAAAGCATTTTTGTTAAGTTAAATGTGAGCACTATAGTGCTCCCTGTGTGGTATAAACTGTAGCATCTGCTTGTTACAAATGTAGCTAGCAGTTTGCTACTGTTTAACAGAAAAAAAGCTTTTCTTTTATGTCTTTTTTTTTTGTACTTTCAGCTGTGGATGGAGGGGGGGTGGTGGTGCAGTGCAGACACAGGACATTATTTTTTTATTTGCTCATGAACCAATAAAAGGTGCAGTTTGGGGGATGGCTCCAGTCACTGGATGAGCCAGCTATGCCTCTGGGGCCTTGGTTTAACATCTCATCAGAAGGATGGCACACTCAGGGGGCCTTTAATTTTTTTCTTAGAAATCTTTGGAGCCTTTCCTGTTGAGCGATATGCTTGACTGTACATGCTAGACACTAGTAGGATAACATCTCTGGCTGTTGAAAATATTCCCTTGAAAAATAACTTGGCTAGGTGGAAGGATTTCCTGACTATGGTATAAACATGATAACTGAACTAGAAAGAGTTGCTCACATAACAACCCAGGTCTCTTATGACCGTATCACTCTCAGCAAACTTGATCAACTACATTTCTGGGGGATATTGGCTTGGATATCTGCAAAACAAATGTCAAACATGAGAGGGCCCAACAAAGATCCTTATGATATCCCACTAGTTTCAGCTTTAAATTCAGAGAAGGTAATACCTGCTATTTACTTAAGATCTGTTGAATAGGCAATTGGCAATCCAGTGGATAATATTAGGGTTTACATTAAGAAAAGCCATAGCTAGGTTTAGATAAACATTGTGCATGGAGTGACCATTGTCTACAGCCTATGTAACCTTTTCAAAAAAAAAAGTTTTCTAGGTTCAGGAGACAGGGTTTGCTCTTCACAAAAGAAAAAAGGCTGGGGTTTAGATCAGTTAAGATGCCTGTCTGCATAAATTAATTCTGGTATGATAAGCTCCATGGCTTTGCATGTAAGGCTGGTGAGATTAATGGATCTATAATTACCTGATTCTGTAGATGGGCTACACATGTACAGGGGAGTCATAATGTCTGTTCTCCAGGTGTTAAGACACAAACAGTATAGATAAGCTAAGGATGAACAGTTTAAAAAGGGCCTCACATAGTACATGCTTGGGATTGACAAGAATGCAGCATAGCATGTTGTTTGGTCCCACTGGATTATTATTTTTAGCCTATGACAGGGATTCTAAGACTTGCTGCCACGTAATTTCAGGGGGAACTAAATTTTCAGGGACACTGAGGCAACAATGTGGGGAGACATGCTAAAGTAAGTTCTAAATTTGCAGGCTAATGTATATGTTCTTTGTATGGTAGATGCGACATCGTTGCAGATGAGCTCAGTATACTGTTGGACATAATTCCTTAACATAACTGAAGAAAGATTTAGTTTCATTTGGTATCTATACCAACTTTTAGCTCATATTCTGCTTTCCATTTTCTTACAGTGCTCTTAAGTTCCTCGCTGGCATGCTGCAGTGTGGCCCTGAAGTAATGGGGGTAGATTTCTTATAACTTTTCATTATTTTCCTTCTTTTGTTATTACAGAGGTTTACACTTGAATTTTTTCTATTATATTTTGAACCAATGGAAACTGGCTTTTCTATGCAGCTGTTTGAGTGCTTTTAAAAACTGGAGGTGAATGTAACAGCCCTCTCAGCTGGCTCCATTCGCAAATGATTGTTGCAAATTTTGCATAGATGCTATGCAAGCCAAAGTTGGTTTGCTCTTAAGAATTCTGGGAGCTGGGAAACTTGCTTACCATGCTCTACATTATTTGACTTATGGATGGTGCAGTGATGCAGCGGTTTGCATTGTTACCTCACAGTAAGAGATTCTCTGGTTCGATTCTTGACTGGGGTTCCTTCTGTGTGGAGTCTGCATGTCCTCCCTGTGTTCATGTGAGTTTCCTCCCACATTACAAAGACATGCATCTGGAGCATTTCTTCCAGGGCTTCCGCTGAAAATTAGCTCATTCCAAGTCAGACCTTCCCAGTGAACAAATGGTAAATAAATAAATAAATATTTCTAAGTAATAAGAATTTGTTACTGGAACGGAGGTCCCTTGCTGGACAGTAGGCCAGTAATATGTTTTGTAGTGCAGGGCATTTTTCTGGATGATGAATGAGTTTGTGTGCTATAGTTAGTTGTGAACATGTTGCATAGTTGTGTAGTTCAAGCCAGTTTAATTTTTTTAAGCTATGACAATCGTGATCCCTATGAGGGAGATTGGTGGCAAATTTAGCTATTTTATTGTAGCAGGAGGCAAGTTACTTTCTTTGAGTATTGTTTAAGTTTGTTAGGATAGGAGCACCGTATAAGAGAGTTGGCAATAAGAAGGTGGTGGCTGGAGTTTTTTTTGCAGTATCTATAAGGAATCTATTGATTTTATAAAGGGAGCCTAGTTTCTGGTGTGTAGATTTAATGGTGTGCAGTATATGCTGGTCATATCTGAGATTGTCATCTATTATAACGCCTAGACGTTTACTGTAAGTTACAGTTATAATGACAGTATTATTTGCTTTTGTTTTTGGCAACTTTTGATGTAAAAACACATTAACTTAGTTTTTGGGGGTTGAGTAGGACGTTTGATTCTTGGAGCTAGGCTTCTACAGAGGAGAAAGATTTTTGAGTAGTGTCTTGCATCTTATTTATTGTTGAGGCTACACATATTAATGTTGAGTCATCTACATACTGAATAAAAACCAAAACTAGAACTCTCGACAACCCAGTGATCCAACAAGCACAGAATAAGTTCTAGTAAATAAGTCACGATCCACGATTTAATTCCTTTTATTCATACACAAAAATTGATAACTGGTTAATCAGAACATTATCTTCAATTAACAATAGTCTTTATATACTATAAAAAAACGCCAAATTTTGAAATTCCATTAATTAGCTGTCCATTAGCTTAAAGTCACAGATACATACTAGAATACATTCATAAATCATACAACTGAATAAATAAAAACTATTCATGTTAAAAACTATTCTTGTTAAAAACTGTCATAAAATGTATTCATGTGGACTACATTAATTGATAAAGCTTGTTATGTACTACACATATATCTTAACAGGGAATATGCAAGAATATATGTGACAGCCCTACCTACACATACTGCTAAAAAATGTCTAAAAACACATTTAAAATATATATATCATCCCTGATAGTACTACATTGCTGTCAAATTAATTAACTTTGGTGTAACTTATTCATAATATCTAATAATATACAACATACATATAAAATATCAGTATAAATATAAAAATAAATATACAATACATTTTATTAATTTCTTATAAGAGGTTTGGTGGGTATACATTCATTTAATCCCGGGGGTATTGCTGCGTTTAACCTGATTTGCCAATTTATTTCTTTCTCTGATACAAGGGCCTTGATGTCTCCCCCCCCCCCTGGGATTTGTTTTTATCACTTCTAGGATACCAAACAAGAATCCAATACAATCAGGATTACTGTTTATGTGCCTAGACAAGGCATTATTAGTGTCCTTTTTACGTATGCAATATAAGTGATCATATATTCTATCTTTTAATCTCCTATCCGTTTTGCCTACGTAAAAAAATCCACAGGTTGAGCATATTGCCAAATAAATCAAGTGTTGTGTTTGACAATTCCCTTTGCTAAAATTTATCTTACTTCTAAGAATGTTGTCCAATATCACACTCTCTTTAGTTATAATACTACTACACTGATTACAATGGCCACATTTAGTAGTCCCACCCTTTCCAGAATATATCTTTTTATTCATATTATTCATTCTTATTTCAAGTATTCTTTTTAAATTGTGATCAGTTTTATATACATATAATGGCTTTGCTCCCAGTTTGTCACTAATTCCTTCATCGCTAGTGATTATATTCCAATTCTTATCTATAATCTGTTTAATTTGACTAGCCTGTTTGCCATACTTTACTATACATGCTTTTTGGAAGCTATGGCCATCTGTCGCCTTCTTATAGTTGCTATTTTTTGTATTGACAAGTGCATTAGATGGACCTACGCCCAACACTGGTGTATACTTTTTCCCCCATTCCTGAATAACATACATAGTGACATCCTGGACCAAATCCTCGGGATATCCTCTGTCTATAAATAATTTCTTCACAAAATGCATTTCACTAAGGAAGTCCTTCTTAACCGTAGTCATCCTAGCAACTCTGATTGATTGTCCTTTAATAATACTTTTTTTCTGGGAATACGGATGGTTGCTATTATATTCAAAATAACTATTGCAAAAAGTTTCTTTTCTAAATATTCTGAACTGAAATTTATTACCATCAGAGTATATATAGGAGTCCAGAAAATTAATACCAACGTGATCAACGTTGTGTGTGAACCTAAGATATGTTGTGGTATTATTTATATATTCAACAAACTGGATGAATTCCTCTTTTTCTCCTTTCCATAAAATAAAAATATCATCCAGGTAACGCACATATAATATCATATACTTGTACCAAGGTGAGTTAAGCACATATTCCTTCTCCCAGAATAATAAGACAAGGTTTGCATATATGGGGGCACAAGCTGCCCCCATTGCTACGCCATTATTCTGCTTATAATACTCACCGTCAAAGTATATGAAATTATTATCTAAAACTATGTTGATAAATTCATGTATTAATTCTTTCTTATCTTCACTTAATTCACTGATGGTATAAACACTTTCCATAAATCTAGTAATACCTTCCTCCTTTGGTATGCATGAGAATAAATCCTTAATATCTACACTTGCAAAAAGTAATTTTGGATTCCAGAGTTCATGTGTAAACTTCCCCAAGAATTCCCATGAATCTTTAATAATATGTTCACTATTCTTATATATGCTCTTAAGCCACTGATCAATAACTTTTCCATACGGAAAATTCTTACTATACGTACCTGCAATAATAGGTCTCAATGGTGGGTCTACTATATCCTTATGTACCTTGGGTATGCCATGAATAGTAGCGAGTACTGGATATTGAACTTTTAAAAAATCATATAATTCCTGTTCTATTCTTTCATCCAATAAGTATTCTTCCAAATATAAATCCAATCGCCTATGGGCTATATTAATTTGATTCAGTGATGATCTTTCATACTGGTCAATATTATTTAAAATATCAAATATTTTTTCATTGTATCTATTTGTCTCCATTAATACTATTCCGCCCCCTTTATCTGGTACCAATATTTTGATGTTGGCAGCTTGCAATTCATTAAGTACCTTATCAAAGTATTTATCCCAATCTGAGAAATTTTTCTGCTTATAGCTCTTATTTTTGAGCTGATATATTTGCTTACTTATGACTTTCTCAAATGTTGCTATGGTATTGTGCATTGGCGGAATAAATTTACTTTTTCTCCTTAAGGCACTAGGGGTAGTGGAGGAACTTTTATTATCATGAAAAAATAAACTTAGGTTTAATTTCCTTGTGTATAATTTTAGTTCCACTAGTGCATCAACAAAATCAAACTTGCCCTTCGGTATATATTTCATACCCTTGGAGAATACTAGAAAGTGTTCCTTATTAATCTTGACAGGTGTATAATTGTATATTTTAAAGTCATTCCACATATTAATGACTCCATGTCTTATTATTTCTTGTCCTACTTGTTCATGTTCTGTTGCACAACATCCTACTTCTTCCAATAATTCTTCCCCCTGTATCTCCTCTGATTGTTTCTGTAATTTCCCCTGTTCACAAAATCTTCCTCTAAAAAATCATTTTCATACCCCCTTTCCTCATATATATCTTGTCTATCTGTATGAATATCTGTATATCTGTACTGTTCTTTATCTACTCTAATATTCCACCTATATGCTTTACAATTAGCATACTGGTTAGTATCACGAATAAATTTCCTACACTTCCTTTCAAAAATTCTTTTAGAGTTATGTTCAGCATATGTATATTGTTTATTATATAACTGTTCCCACTGAGGGAAAATTTAATCCTTAGTAATATCAGTGTTCATTCTTTCAACCTCCTGTAATAAATTGCTAATTTTGTTATCATTGCAAACTATAATGAACTCCATAAATTGAGTTCCAAACTTATCAAACATTTTATTGCATGCTTCAATATTTTCATCATTTAATTCCACACCAATTGGCTGTTTAAAGAAGCGTAGCCCCATTGGTACAATACCACTAGATATGCATTTACTCAAATATAAATTATCTATCTGAAGTCCTTTAATTTGCGTTAATTTTTTACCAAAGTTGTAAATAACATTCTTTGAATTAGAGTAGGACTCCCTCTGTTGTCCTTCCCTAACATTGTAATTCTTATTAGGCTCAAACTCAAAAGTTAACTTTAAAAAATTGTCAATATTGTTATTTGAATGGGACATACCCACTGTATTGGCTTCCTTAAGTTGTTGGTGTATGTCACCAGTGTCTTTCTGTCTATTAGTCCCTTCCATTCTACTAGCGACTGTAGAATATGTACGATTTGGCGGTATTCTTTTCGGTCTTGCACCAGAAAATAAAAAAAAGTCCTCCGATGTGTTCGCCTCTTTATCCGACCCAGAGAAGCGACTACCTTCCCGTTCCACGCTCCTTCGATCCGGTCTGCGCCCTGTGTTAAAGGATTGTACTGCCTCCATCACACGCTGACCGTTAGGTATATCCTCCGAACTATCATCCTCGATTACGGAACGTGGTGACGTCATCATATCGAGCCCCGTAATAGGATTGCCCCCAGGATGCTGCGTGCAGGCAGGCGTCATTAGTTCAAGCAATCTGGTAATTTCACCCTTAATAATTACCAGCTCCGAGTGGATTTTATCAACTTCTTCACGTCTGACCGGTGAAGAATTGCCAGACATCTCTCCTATGGAATCCATGACCTCCAACGACCAGAATAAAAACCAAAACTAGAACTCTCGACAACCCAGTGATCCAACAAGCACAGAATAAGTGCTAGTAAATAAGTCACGATCCACAATTTAATTCCTTTTACTCATACACAAAATTTGATAACTGGTTTAGCGCTTTCATCTACGTATCGTAGACTTCATCAGAACATTATCTTCAATTAACAACAGTCTTTATATACTATAAAAAAACGCCAAATTTTGAAATTCCATTAATTAGCTGTCCATTAGCTTAAAGTCAGAGATACATACTAGAATACATTCATAAATCATACAACTGAATAAATAAAAACTATTCATGTTAAAAACTATTCTTGTTAAAAACTGTCATAAAATTTATTCATGTGAACTACATTAATTGATAAAGCTTGTTATGTACTACACATATATTATAACAGGGAATATGCAAGAATATATGTGACAGCCCTACCTACACATACTGCTAAAAATGTCTAAAAACACATTTAAAATATATATATCATCCCTGATAGTACTATATTGCTGTCAAATTAATTAACTTTGGTGTAACTTATTCATAATATCTAATAATATACAACATACATATAAAACATCAGTATAAATATAAAAATAAATATACAATACATTTTATTAATTTCTTATAAGAGGTTTGGTGGGTATACATTCATTTAATCCCGGGGGTATTGCTGCGTTTAACCTGATTTGCCATTTTATTTCTTTCTCTGATACAAGGGCCTTGATGTCTCCCCCCCTGGGATTTGTTTTTATCACTTCTAGGATACCAAACAAGAATCCAATACAATCAGGATTACTGTTTATGTGCCTAGACAAGGCATTATTAGTGTCCTTTTTACGTATGCAATATAAGTGATCATATATTCTATCTTTTAATCTCCTATCCGTTTTGCCTACGTAAAAAAATCCACAGGTTGAGCATATTGCCAAATAAATCAAGTGTTGTGTTTGACAATTCCCTTTGCTAAAATTTATCTTACTTCTAAGAATGTTGTCCAATATCACACTCTCTTTAGTTATAATACTACTACACTGATTACAATGGCCACATTTAGTAGTCCCACCCTTTCCAGAATATATCTTTTTATTCATATTATTCATTCTTATTTCAAGTATTCTTTTTAAATTGTGATCAGTTTTATATACATATAATGGCTTTGCTCCCAGTTTGTCACTAATTCCTTCATCGCTAGTGATTATATTCCAATTCTTATCTATAATCTGTTTAATTTGACTAGCCTGTTTGCCATACTTTACTATACATGCTTTTTGGAAGCTATGGCCATCTGTCACCTTCTTATAGTTGCTATTTTTTGTATTGACAAGTGCATTAGATGGACCTACACCCAACACTGGTGTATACTTTTTCCCCCATTCCTGAATAACATACATAGTGACATCCTGGACCAAATCCTCGGGATATCCTCTGTCTATAAATAATTTCTTCACAAAATGCATTTCACTAAGGAAGTCCTTCTTAACCGTAGTCATCCTAGCAACTCTGATTGATTGTCCTTTAATAATACTTTTTTTTCTGGGAATACGGATGGTTGCTATTATATTCAAGATAACTATTGCAAAAAGTTTCTTTTCTAAATATTCTGGACTGAAATTTATTACCATCAGAGTATATATAGGAGTCCAGAAAATTAATACCAACGTGATCAACGTTGTGTGTGAATCTAAGATATGTTGTGGTATTATTTATATATTCAACAAACTGGATGAATTCCTCTTTTTCTCCTTTCCATAAAATAAAAATATCATCCAGGTAACGCACATATAATCTACATACTGAACTAAACTGCCTTGGTGAGTGGTGTGGAGGTCATTAATAAATATGTTAAATAGGAGAGGACCCAGGATAAGAGCACTGGGGGACATCTGTAGTAACTGGTTGAAAGAATGAGTAGGTTTGTTGCCATTTAACAGCTTGTTGCCTTCCAAATAAGTAACTAAAAAACACAACAAGGAGTACTGTGACAGTCCTATTGAGGAGAGTCAAATGAACAGTTGCTGGTTTGAGACAGCATGAAATGCCTTAGACAAGTATAAGAACATGGTGGACACAAGCAGTCCATTGTTTCTATGTCGGTTTATTATATTGGTAAAAAGTAGTAGAGCAGTAGTGGTGCTGTGCTGCGGCCTAAGGCCATGTTGTGCTTTTGAGAGCAGGTTATTTGAGGTTAGGTATTGCATCAGCTTCTTATGGATGTATTTCTCTAATATTTTGGAGAGGGGAGACAGAATTGCTATTGGTCGGTAGTTACTAAACTCTCTAGATGTGCCACCTTTGTGCAGTGGTATGATGTAGAATTTTTTCCGCAGTAATGGGACTCATCTTTCTGCAATGGGCCTATTAATTAGTATGGACACAGTAAAGGCTATGACGTCTGCGGCCATTTTTAGGTAGTCTAATGTTAGTTGGTCTACAACTATGGAAGTAGTTTTTAGTTTAAGGAGCAACTTCACTGTGAATGAGGTAGGTACTGGACTAAAATCGAAGAATTGTGGGTGGTTTTCATTGGACAGGGGTAGAGAAAGGGAGCAGATGTATTAGTGTCTAAGAGAAATAATATTGATTGTATAAAGTAGGAATTAAACTGTGTGGGAATAGAGTCTGTTGTACTTTCTACTGTTGGAAAGGGAGTGGTGGTCTTGCCAGGGTGTAGTTTATTGGGTTGTTTTTATATTTGTTTTGCAGGTTGGTATAGTATGTCTGCTTATCCTTTTAGACATGGAGTTTTGCAAAGTTTATAAGATGATTCAATTGCTGGAAGGCCTTTTTAGTGATATTTTATACCAATTCTTCCAGGCTTTATCCCTTTTTATCATGTTTCTTTTTTGTCAGCCATGGTATGGGGTTGGAATTTTACTATGTACTGGTGCTAATTTATTTAAGGTCTATAAGAATATGTTATTAAAGTGTTCTACAGCAGTATCTAGTGGCATTGTTCTAAGTATATTCCAGTTATATTGTTTTAGTGTTTCACTGAAAATATCTTTGCTGAAATTGGTTGTATTTAGTATCTGATTATAGGCAATATGTTTATGTAGGTTATGGTCAGTTCTAATGGCATAGGTTGGTATGTGGTCAGTTATGCTATCTGAAAGGCAACCTGCTTTTGTCAGTTTGTCTGGTTTGTTTGTAAGAATCCAGTCTAATGTTGAGTGTCTCCCTGAAGTTTTATTGATCCTAGTAGGTGTGGTTATTAATTGTCTGAAGTTGAACAAGTTTATGGATTCAGTGGGGGTAGTGGAATTTATGAGTTCCCAGTCTATATTTAAGTCTCCAAGTATTATAGTTTCATGGTTAATTTGTTAGGATATCCAATACAGGATGCTTTCAGCACTAACAATTTTATTCCCTGGTGGTATATAAATTGCTTTTAAACACATAGTTTTCCTTTTGTTGATTTTTAAGAGTGTTATTAGAAGTTCAGCATTGTTACATTTAGATATTTCATGTAGAAGTACGGTGATGGTTAGAGAATTTTTATAGATGACTGCTACACCACCTTTACACTTGTTTTGTCTGTCGTGCTTGGGTATATTGCATCCTGGGGGGGGGGGATCTCATTAGCCTTTATTTCTTTTTTTAACCAGGTTTTAGTAACTATGACTACATCAGGAGTATATGTGGCAAGGTAGCCATGTATGTCATGGATTTTACTGCACATAATTCTTTGGTTCATATTTAGTAAGGGGAGTTTGGGTTCTGTTTTTTTTTTGTTTTGTTAAAATGTATTAGGTGACTGATTTATTTTGGGGATGTAAGTGATGGTTTTATTAACCGTGTGACCTGGTTTGGGATGAATACCTCTGCTAATTTTTTGAATTGATATTTTATAGAGGGAAGAGTGTAGCCAGTTATATTTTGGTCTTAGTTTGGTATTTGAATATAAATTTGGATACTTACTAAATAATCAGCAAAACAAGAATCCAGTCCTCCTGAGACATAACTCAAAATGCTCTAGTGGTAAATTTGATTTTTTTTCTTTACTAAGACTGCAACTAATACTAAACAATTAAAAAGTAAGTCAGAGCAATTAGTAGCATAGAAAGAAAAGATGAGCAATAATAATGCCAAGGCATTTGGAGTGTAGCAAAAAATGCCCTAAAAACAACAAATTATTAAGATCTAACCTGGACTTCAATATGAATCGAGTAACAATATAATTGAAGAAGCATACCAAAAGAAGCTCACAGTGGATAAACTAATTTTAAACCAGAGTGGGGCCATTTCTCAGATGCTTGTTGAATGGGTGGCAAAAGAGATCTGAAGATGAAGTTTATTGGTAGAGCATTACAGGTACATTGGGAGGGACTCTTTCAGCTGTCAAATTGATTAAAGGCCTGTGACTTTGTTGTTGATGGTGGACCTCTTCAAAGTTTTTTTCTTTTCCCACTCTCAAAAAAATTCAGAAAGACTAGTATATTTCCACCTCCCTTTTTATCTTAATTCATTGACTTTCTTAACCCTCAAGAAAATGTATTCAATGAAAAGGGCACAGGACTTTACCTGCTTCACACTGTCTTACATATTACAGTTTTAATAGCACAGATAAAAGTTAAGCCACTGGTACAATCTTTACCAACTTGACAAAATCTTTTTGTTCAGTACAATACCCCATTCTGCTATGTGAACGAACACTTTACCAGCTATCATCTGCACAGTTTCAATGACTGCTTAGTAATCTTAGTCAATGCTCCTCAGTAAGGAACTCACAAGCTCTGTTCTCTGCAGATTAGATTACAAGTCCCCCAGAGCTGCATCTGTGGACTCTTGACATTTTCAGTTTTCATCATCGCTTTCCAAATCACACACCCTAATATTCCGGCATTATTTTATGCTGAAAATTTGTCATCTGTATTCAAAGTAATCTCATTTCCACATTAAGTTCTTGCTGTTCTTTATGTTTAAATATCAGGCAAACTGAAGCCATGCTGTTTTGTACAGTTGAATGGCAGTCTTAAGCCTCCCCATACTTGTTTCTCACTTCACCATAAGGTTATCTTACAATTTGAATTGAACTTTCTTCCATCTCAGTCCTTGACTTTTTTTCTTTACTAATTTTGTATTAACTAGACTATACATCCTCTTAGCTAGCAGCACAGAATTTTCCATACATTAACACCTATAGCAAAATGCACTATCCTGAAAGATGTATTTCTGCTGACACTAGAATACAATCTCCCAGTCAAAGCCGGCCTTAGGCATAGTCCAACTAGGCAGCTGCCTATGATGCCGGTCTAGCAGGGGCACTTTTCCAGTAATTTTCTGGTGCAGGTAGAGGATAATGAAGGCACCGGGTAGTGTGGTGGGGCACCAGTTGACCCAAGACCGCTTCTTCTCCCAGTCATGACTGAAGGATTCTCTATCAACTGCAACGGGCACCAAACTCTACTAAGTAAAGTCTATAGATTTATGAAGAACACCTAACTTTAAACACCACTGCATTCCCCTCACTAAAGCAGAAGTTTTACACTACACTAATAGACAGGATATACTCCTCCTTACTATGATAAAATGATTAACCTTAACCATTAGCACCACCGGATTACTTCCTTAAAAATAAATTTTCCACAAGATACATACCATTATCAGAAGTCAACTTCTTTATTTCTTCACTCCAAGCTATTCATTAGTGCGCTTTAATAAAGCATTCTCATACTGGGGGCATAACCTGTGGAACACAGTTCCACTAAACATCAAAGTCCCTACCCACTCTTCACCGGTTCAAGTGTCACCTTGGGAATCACATTCATGAATAATTTCTATGTAGCTATGAAGATAAATATTTGCACCAATGCAGTTCATGTATGAACTCCAGCTCTCTCACTAAAGGAGAACCATTGTTTCATTAATGACAGAATTATGCACTATTTTGAATTGTCATTGCATTACTTGTATGTATAATTTGTAGATATGTAAATATAACAGCTTTGTTCCTGAAATGGGCTCAGGTCCAGTCTAACTACATTAAATAAATAAACTATAACAAGAAAAGAGTAACATCTTTAAGATTGCAAGTAATATATGCATTTTAAAAGTTGTTTTTTCCTTTGAATGACATGTATGGAATTGTATATATGATAATGCATTATCACAATGATTGTGTACCAGCGTTAAAATACAAGAAAAAATATTTCAAATTGATGTATATGGTTCAAAGTAAATCTATAATTTCTACCACGCCTTCTCCTTACCACATACCTGACTGTTCTGGCACTCATAAGAACTCTTTCATGAATGACAAAAAGTCCAGCTATATACAAGTATAGTTAGAAATGTTGATTATGTTAGTGTAGTTCTAAAATTAAGCACATTCTTTTCTATTTTTATACCAACAGCTTGCTCTTTTACATTAAACTGCACTTCTATATCTGTCTCCTTACTATTACTGCTATATTTTACTTCTGTTTGGAATTTAATTAATGGTTTACCACTATGAACTGTATTATTAAGTCATATATTCACATTCAAAGTGTGAGTTCAGGTTTAGGAATACTGGTCAATGAGAAGTCTGGAAGTAATCATACCCTGTCTGTACTTACTGTCTCCCAAGTAAATGTACAGATGGTATTTAAAGGCATTTAAATCACAAGTTGCTTAACTATAATGGGATTTTTATTCTACAGTCTTAAAAGATGTTATGACACAAACCTACCTCTGTTGTACTGGCAAGAAAAATCTATATTCATGAATATTACACATTGTGTTTGTTGAATAGGAATAATAATTTAAAAGCAAAACCCCAAAAATAAATAAACTGGCTAATGCAGTGGAAGCTAAATGCAGGTCAACCTAACGTAATATGCATCAGACTGAATATGTTGACTGCACTGTCTTTAAACAATCTTAACACTTACTTTTTTATTTCAGCTATTCATTTTGGTGGAATTTATGTATGCACTTTCTAGCTATATCATATGTTAAGTTAAGCAAGAGTTTAAACCGGTAGTTATGTACTTACCACAACGCTGGATCCCTTCATCTTCATCAGTCCCAAAAGTCTTGTGACTCCTGGAGCCATTTCTCTGATCCAAGCTGGCAAAAAAATAAGTTATGTTCTTACCATAACGTTCCATGTGAGTTGTTCATCTCACCTTTGTTCTTTACACGTGGGTTCGGAGCCAATCCATCGGCTCCAAGTCAGCCGCTTTCCAAGCTCAAGATCTTTGAGTAGCTCGAGGGACATTCCCTATCCCATGATGCTCTCCTATCAACCCCAGATCTAGTTTGCTGTACCAGCAAGAAAAAAATACACTAAGCAACTAAATTACAACATGTATATAGTACACAACTATTTACAAAAGCTAAACAATAGTCTGGCTGGAAAGGACACTAACAAGACCAACCAGACCACCAGTCATATTCGTTCTTCCATAACCTGGAGGGGGAAGGTGGGAGGGAGTGAAAGAACAAAGGCGAGATGAACAACTCACATGGAATGTTATGGTAAGAACATAACTTCTTTATGTGAAGTTGTTCAATCTCGCCGTTTGTTCTTTACACGTGGGTAGCGTCCCAAGCACCCTAATCCTGGGCGACTCACGGGAGTACATTCCTGAGAATGGTGGAACCAAAGGAAGCCCTGTCCCTGGAGGCCCTGTCCACTTTGTTATAAGTGATAAACATATGAGGTTTGGACCAAGTAGCAGCTGCACAAATGGTGCCCAAAGGTAAAAGGGCTGCATGGGCTAAAGACGTAGAAACAGCCCTGGTAGAAAGAGCTTTCACTTCACGTTCTAAAGGTTGTTTAGCTGAAGAATATACAAATTTTATACAATCAGAAATTAATTTGGACAATATAACTTTGGATACCGAAAAACCTTTCTTATTGTCTGCATAGGAAACAAAAAGTTGATCAGATTTCCTAAATTCTTTTGTTCTGTCCAAATAAAACCTCAATTGTCTGTGAACATCAAGCTTATGTGACATGTACTCCAATCTATTAGCATGATGTCTGAAAAAGGTAGGATCAATAGACTGGTTCAAGTTTGCCTCAGAGCAGACCTTAGGGAGAAAGGTTGGATTTGTTCTTAAAGACACTTTGTCGGGGTAAAAGACTAGATATGGAGGCCTGATCGAAAGTGCTTGTAGTTCAGAAACTCTTCGCGCCGAAGTAACAGCCACCAGGAAAACTGTCTTCCAAGAAAGGAACTTCAACGGACAAGATGATGCAGGCTCAAAAGAGGGAAGAATGAGTTGAGATAGTACCAAATTCAGATTCCAGGCAGTAACAGGATGTCTGATAAGTGGCCTAAGGTGATGAGTTCCTTTCAAAAAGGCTTTACATAATCTGTGGGACATAATGTTAGAACAGCTGCATCCACATGGAAGTTAGATATGGCAGCCAGTTGAACCCTTATCGTACAAGCTGCCGCACCATCGTAAAAGAGCGAAGTCAAGAATTCCAGAATACTATGAATAGGGGTGACATAGGGATCAATATCATGCTGAGAAGCCCAATGAACAAATCACTTCCATTTGCTGTTATAAAGATTCCTAGTGGAGACTTTGTGAGAGGAAACTAGAATATGTTGAACCGCTGGAGACAAATCATGTGACCTGGATAGGTTGGGAAGTGGAGAGCCAAGCTGTCAGTTTGAGGGAGACAAGAGAGGGATGAAGAACTCCCGACGAATGAGTCAGAAGATCTGGCACTGGGTCCAAAACCCAAGGTTCTTCCACTTGATATTGCTGTAGGAAGGGGAACCATGTCTGCCGAGGCCAAAACGGGGCTATTAGAATAACAGTCCTTCCCAGGCTTTTGGCTTTCTGTAAGAATCTGGGGATCAGCGGGATTGGAGGGAAGGCATAAAGGAGACCCAAGGGCCAATCGTGTACTAGTGAGTCCCTTGGGCTGTTCCCCGGTGGAGGGTATAGGGCAAAGTAGCTTCTGCATTTGGCATTCATCAGGGATGCAAAAAGGTCGCAGCAAGGCCGGCCCCATCTGTGGAATATCCTTTCCGTCACTCCTTCTGTGAGGGACCACTCGTGAGGCAACAGAATGGCTCTGCTCAGTTTGTCCACTATCACACTGGATGACCCGGGTATGTGCGTTGCTATCAGAAAGTGCCCAGTGGATACAGCCCACTGCCAAATTCTCAGGGCCTCTCGGCATAAGGGGTAAGACTTGGTTCCCCCTTGCCTGTTGATGTACCAGACTACCGACATGTTGTCTGTCTGCACTGCAATCGTCTCTCGAGGTAGAGAGTCGTGAAAGTGTTGCAACGCTAGAAACACCGCTCTCAACTCTAGGACAATGATGCGCAAATGAGATTCCATGTCTGATCAAGTGACTTGGACAGTTCTTACCTGAAACAGCCCCCCTCCCCACCCTATCAAGGAAGCATCGATGCTCACTGTGGCTGTGGGAGGGAGGAAGTACAAATGGGCGACCTACAGTAACTTGGTGGCTGTTCAACCACCAAAGAAGGTCCTTTTTGTAAGCATTTGTCAGAAGAATCTTGTGTGACATTGGAAGCTGTTGATAAGACCACTGTGTGAATAGTAACCATTGGAGTATCCTCATGTGCATTCGTCCCAGAGGAACCGCTATGAGTGTCGCTGCCATGGTTCCTAACAGCTTCAGAACCTGGAATGCCGGAACTTTCCTTTCCATTAACAAATGGGACACTTGACTTCATAAAGATATTACTCTTTCTTGAGGCAATCTGACCAGGGAGGTGGTGGTGTGATCTGCTCCTATAAAGGAAATATGCTGCGACGGCAATAAAGCAGATTTTTCGAAATTTAAGGTTATGCCCAACCTGGAACACAGGTTGATAGTGTAATCTCTGGCACAAATCAGTTGATGCCTGGTGGTGGCGGTGAGGAGCCAGTCGTCCAGATATGGAAACAGCCAGAATCTTAACCGTCTCAGGTGAGCCGTGACCACTGCCATACAGTTGGTGAACACTCTGGGGGCTGTGGTGAGACTAAAGGGCAGAGCTCGGAATTGGTAGTGACTGGCCCCCAGCCAGAAACACAAGTGATCTCTGGATGGCTTGGCCATTTTGATGTGGTAGTACGCATCCTTAAGATCTATAGAGCACATCCAATCGCCTGTTTCGAGAAACGGAAGTATTGATTGAAGCGTGACCATCCGGAACTTTTCCTTTTTGACAAAGGTATTTAGTTTGCTGAGGTCTAAGATGGGTCTCCAGTCCCCTGTTTTCTTTGGAACTAAAAAGAACCTGGAGTAAGTTCCAGATCCTATCTGGTCCGCCGGGACTGGCTGGATAACTCTTTTTTCTAGCAGCCTTTGAATTTCTATGGCTGCTAGATTTTGCAGACTGGGTGGAACATCTGGGATTCTTGTATGAATGGAAGGGGATTCTGAAAAGGGAATGAAGTAACCTCTGGGAACTATGCCTTTTACCCAAGAATCTGATGTAATTCCTAGCCAGGCGTCTGGGTATAAAGCTAAGCGACCCCCGACTGCCTCAAGAGCAGGACAGTCGGGCCTCCTCTCAGGAGCGCTGATAGGGCTTGCCAAGGAACTGCTCCATGTCACCCTGGTTCTGCGGAGCTCCTCTGCCACCTGGGTGGCATCTACCATTATACCCCCTCCTCTGCCCCTGGAGGGGGGTTCACTACGTGTGTTCTGGAAAGCTCCTTGGGACTTTTGGAACCACATTTTTCCACCTTTCTGCCCTTTGGGGTATGGTGTAGTGGGGGTGGAAAAACGGACTCCTACGGCAGATAGAGTCTTTCCTTCCTGCTCACACCTAGTGAGTGTCTCCTTGACCTTAGGCCCAAACAAGGAAGAGCCATCGAATGGGGTATTAACAAAGGAAGACTTGAAGGCTTCCACAAAGGAGCATAAGCGCATCCAGGATTGTCTCTGAAGAGCTATCGTTGAACCTGCTGCCCGGCTCGATCCATCAGCTGCATAAGAAATGAGCCGCATGGACGAGTTCACAATAGAATTAAGGGTGTTAAGCTGTGCCGTCACTTTCTCAGAAAGAGCATCATCTGTTTTGCCCTGTAGAGTACCTCCAAGCTCTTTGAGGAGATCTCGCTGAAGATGGGTAAAGTGGGTTAAATAGTTGAGCGATCTAATTGCAAATGTCATAGAACTAAAGATGCATTTTCTGTATCTGTCCCTCATCCTAGAGTCTTTATTAGGAGGATGAACAGAAGAAGAGGTTTCTGACATCTCTTTCTTGGTGGCCGCCGCCGCCACCACCATGGCATCAACGGGGACTCCCTTCATAAGAAAAGACCTGTCTTGAGGGGAGGTGATACATTTTTTGGGCCTCCGAGGGACCGGTTCCATGGAATCAGGAGACTCCCATGCCCTTCGAGCGACCAAGTCCATTAATTCGTCAAAGGGCAGAGTAACCCAGGAGGTGGAAGGTTGAGACCCAAATGCCTTCAGGAGCACCGACTCATCCTCAGTAAGGGTAAGGGACTGCCAGTCACCCTTCTGCCTTTATTATTTCCAGGATGTCTGCAAATGAGACATCCTCAGAGGAGGACCTTGGGGACCCTTCTGATTCCTCTAAGTCAGTGTCTGATGTTAAGGATTCCTGAGGAGAATCCAGATGCCAACTCTTGCACACTCTCTTTCTAGGGACTTCATCAGTGGGGGCGTCTCGTGAAGTCTCCGTCAAGCAGGGGTCACCCAATGGGGTTACCAGAGGCTCTGGATCTCGACGCTTGGTAGGGACCTGCGGTGTAGGGACAGAACGTGGCCCTTTAGGGCTTGGAAGAGTAAAGATCCGAAGAGGTAAGGGTCTTTGCAGACATGACCCTCCTCACGGCATCGAAGGCATCGGTTTCCCGACCCAAGGAGTCGCCGGTTCCGAAGAAGACGGCAACCTCCCAGGGGTCGAGACCATGGGCTCTGAACCAGAGGATGGAGCCGAGCTTATCTGCGCCGAAGCCCAGTGAGGGAGAGTCAGAACCAAAGCATCGGTTCGACTCTCTCCCCCAGAACCAGCGAGAGAGTGTCGGCTCCGAGACTCTTCAATCGGAACCGAAGAAGTCAAGGTCGACGGGGCCGAGGGCACTGGAACAGGCTTCAGCTCAGAGGGTTCCACCACTATCAGATCTTCTCTTTCCAGCTCCAAAGGCTCAACTGGCCTCGAAGGAGGAGCAGAAATCGTGGCGAGGGGGTCGTAGGCTTCGAAGTCAGTTGGGTCGAAGCTGAAAGCAATTTGGCCAGGGCCGGGTTCACCAAAAGCCTCTGCACCATGCGGTCCACATCAATGTCGGAAAGGGTACTGGAAGAATGGGTCGAAGGAGCAGAAGAAGCCACCGACCTAATGATCGGGGACTTTAAAACTTCCGACACCAGCTCCAACACTGTGATTTGGCTCCGAGGTAAGATTTCGGTGCACGACTCCGAAGGCTGTGGAGCCGGTGACCGAGTCTTCCCAGAGGTGCTCAGAGCAGAAGACTTGTGCTCTGATGACACCTTAGAAGACTCTGACCCCTTTGAGGACTTGGAGGTCTGGTCAGTCTTGTCTAATGCTTCTTGAAAATCTGGCTTCAACAGCCCTCTATCCACCAATTTCCTTCGCCTTTCTAACAAAACCCTGACACTGAAGGAATGGCAGATAGAGCAAACCTCTTGCAAATGTAGTGGACCCAAGCAGTACACACAAGAAACGTGGTTATCGGTGATGGACATCTTCTGTCCACAGTCACACCTCTTAAATCCTGAGTTTTGTTTCTCAGACATGATATCAAAGAAAACACACAAATATCAGATCCCTGATAAACAATAATGTCAATAAAGTAAAAAAAATGCTAAGAACTCCTAGAAAGTTCAGATCACAGAACTGCAATTGACTACAAGAATTATTTTATAAGGTCTTGACACAAAAACGTTTAGATACAACAAATCCAAGTACCTATGAACTAGGAGGGGATAGGGAATTAAGTCTGACAGAGCCCTGTCAAGTAAAACGCAACTAAAGAAAGGCTAAAGGCCTAGGAGCAACTGCTCCGAATTAGAAAGACAAAGAATAATATACAGTTAACTCACTGAACAACAATTACAAGAAATATAAAAAGTCTCACAAATATCAGATCCCCTGATAGCTAAATAAGTAATTATATGTTCTTCTAAGAAGAAGAAAAGGTTACTGGCCCGAGCTTCCTCCAAAGATCATGCGATCCATTGCAGCGGCAAACTAGATCTGGGGTTGGTAGAAGAGCATCATGGGATAGGGACTGTACTTCGAGCTACTCAAAGATCTTGAGCTTGGAAAGCGGCCAACTCGGAGCCGATCCATCGGCTCCGAACCCATGTGTAAAGAACAAACGGCGAGATTGAACAACTTCACATCTAGTGTTCCAGCCTCAAGTCTCTCTAAATTTTTCCCTCTCATAATGCACCTGATTGTGAAGTTACCTTAGACTGAGTTTGTTGATCTAGGGTACAGAGAACTCTACCATATACATTTAAGGAAAAAAGCCTTCCAGTTCCTTTAGAACTAGAGATAGGAAGGCAGACGGGGAGGGATGTTGTATCAGACAGACGAGTATGAAGTGATCCAGCATTATAGTAAGTACATAACTACCTTGTTCCCATTTATCCCATCTGTCTGATCTGAATTGTAGATCAGAATCCCTAGCTACTTAGCTCTTGGGTGGTATAATGACAGGGGACCTTTGAGGATATGGCCCCAAAGGATGCTGTAGATCTAGAAATTACCTCCAGTTTATAATGTTAGTAAATTTGTATAAGGAAGCCCGTGTAGCCTCTGCACAAATGTTATCCACAGAAGAGCTCCTGAAGAAGGTGGCATAAGTCACCACTAATCTCATAGAATGTGCTTTTGGTTTAAGTGGCAAAGGATGATTGCCAAAACAGCAGTTAAAGGTAATACAAATGGAAATCCATTTGGACAAAGTGATCTTGAACACTTTCAAATCCAGGCTTTTAGGGGCAAAGAACACAAACAGTTAAGGATCCTTTCTGATAGTCTTTGTTCTAGAAGACAGAAGTGCAATTGTCTGGGCACATACAAAGTGTGATGGAAACATTTTGGACTGGTTGGGAAAAAAACACTGGCAGATATATTAGTTGGTTTTGGTTTTATTTGGATGCCGTCTTGGGGAGAATGGAACAATAGGTGGTACAGATGCCCTGTCTTTGTGAAAATCTAAATAATGTAGAGATGATGAAAGTGCATGTAGCTAACAAATTCTTCTGGCTGGTATCCCCACAAGGAACAACGTTTTCCAAGACAGGAACTTTAAAGAAGCAGTAGGGTGTACTTTTTAAGGCCTGCAACACAAAATTGAGCTCACATGCAGGGACTGGTTCCTGACTGGTGGATTAAATAGGAATGTACCTTTGAGAAAGACCTTTCAAGTCCTAGGTGAAACTAACATCTATGGTAGAAAGCATCTTCCCATCTTGTTTGCATCTCTATATTCTCTCTTTGACTGATATACCAAATAAAGTAGATCCATCATAAGGGGCATTGGTAAAGGATGCTTTGAAATTGTCTCCAAAACCACTGAGATAAATCCAGGCCAGCTGCCTACTGGTGGCGCTTCCACCTGTCTCTACTGTTGGTTCATTGGCTACATTATGCAGAAGCCACATGAAGAGATTAGTAACATTAAATATAGTGCCCAGGTGGAACAAACAAACCATGCAGTGATCATGCAAATCCTGGGGGGGATTTTGTGCCACAAATGAAACACTTCTTGAAGCTTTTCTCCCTGTCCTTACTACTGTCCATAGTACAACACCAGTATAAACAGAGAAAGGAGAAACCACAACCAGAAACACAACACAAAAAAATTTAATAGTAACTACAAATAACCTAAGAAATGCTAAAAAAAAGTTACCATTTGAGAACAGGATCTACAATGTCACATCAACAGGTCCACTGTATGCACAAATTAAGCCTGTGTTTTCTTTTTTGTCTTGGCCATTTTTCTGACCTCCATCCCTGCTGACCACTGAATCACTACCAACTTCCCATTCTTTCCCATATCACTAGGGTGTGTCCATCACATGGGCAGCCATGTGGGGTGCTTCTGTTATGACTATAACATCACTCCTGGTGACTGACATTGACACCCATATCACCATTAGGTGTCTGATGCCCTCCACTTGGTGTGCGCATATGTGCTCCCACACATACACACACACACAAACATCATATGAAGGCTACTATCACCAGCTTGGTATCGCTACGTTCATGTTTCTTCAGTCCTGCAACTATTGGTGTTGTGTAGGTCCCACCTTTCAACCACTACCAAATCCCTCTCCTCAGGATGGATGAGTTAATATAAGCTGCTCAGTCATACCCTACCCTGCCCAGCTCTTTCAGTAATCAAATTTGGATCATCTGGGTTGTAGTTTAGGCTTTATCCATCTATAACACAGAACCAGGGTTAATGCTGAGGGTTATATGTGAAATTTTGTGGTATTGCCAGTGTTGTAGAAACAGAGAACTTTTAAATCTACTTCTCTGAAGTCTAGGCTAAACTAGACAGCCTTTGGCTTACCAAGTTTGCTGATGATTACAAATTGGGTGCAATCATTAACAAACTACAGAAAGGGATAACGCAGACAAATGACTGATGCCAAAGCCACTGTCTAAAACTAAATGCAAAAAAGTGCATAATTATTCCCTTTGCTAGAGCAGAGTTCCCTGTTAATAGATTATTGACAACACTCCCCTAAGCTCAAACCCAGTGGTGTGAGACCTAGGAACACAGGTAGACAGCAATCTGAACTTTGGCCACCAAGTTTCCTCTGTGGTAAGAAAAGCATTCTGTGCTGTGTACCTCATAAGAAAGTGCATCGCATCCAAGTTTAAGGATGTTATAGCCTCACTGCACTCGACCCTCATCAGATCACTAATAGAGTACAATGCTCCTGTTTTCACACACCTCAACAGCCACCTGCAGCAGCTGGGAGATACCACAGAGGTTCCTTACCAGGACATTACAGGGCCTCCAAACCATGACATGCGTGAATAGACTACAATCCCTATCACTGTACTCTGTGTCATACAGGCTGCCGAGAGGAGACTTGTGCCTGGCCTACAGAACAGTTTCCAACCCTGCCCTGATGGATACGCTTCACATACACAAATTTAACCACACAAGAGTCACTTGCGCTAGGGATCTTAATCTAGCCTTTGACATTAACAGAACATGTTGGGGAGACAACTATATCCCCTAGAGACTGACGCTCCTCTGGAACAAAGTTCCAAGTCACGTGAAGCAGAGCTCCTCACTGACCCTATTCAAGCACAACCTGGATAAATGGATGGGAGACTACAAATTCACCCTGGGGGTGGTACCCATGTCCCTCATGGACATTGGGAGTCAGTGTTGATCATAGACTAGGCTCTGCAAAATATGTTCACTTAATAAGGACAGATGGGGCAACTTGGGATCAACATGGCTAGGCTTGCAAAGGCTCTAGAGCTGCTAGCCTAGTAACCTCCTATGAACCAACGAACCTATAAAAAGTGGAATTTTTCATAGTATGGAATGTCAGGCATTTACCACCACACAAAAGCCTATACAAGACAGAGTATACCAAGATGTGTTTTACTCTGTCCTGGTAGCTTAAGGAACTTAGTTCACTTAGGAATTTTAGAAGTATATGCTGAAGTCGGCAATGTATTCAATGACAGGCCTAATGAGGGATGTATACAATGGAACTGAAAATTCCTTGGACTTAGAAGAGATGCCCTTGGAAATTAACTTTGTAAGCTAGAAAGATTTTCTAACCATGGCTGACATATGATGATTAAAAGGTATTTCATTGTTGACCAAATGTACCCATATTTCCAATAATTGTGTCAGTTTTAAAGGCATGTTTATTATTTGGTATGAGCTAGGGAAGTCCAGCTTTTCAAATTTAGGTTTGAGGCTATGGTTATTACACCAAGCCTTGCCTTAGTCAAGGCTTTGCTGAAGTATTTTGTGTTCTAGAAGGAGTTTTCATTGCAATACCCAGTTTGCCGTCAGAAGCAAACTTGGCAGCCATAGCCCTTTACTTCTGCTTTCACATCAGACACGTAGATGCCAAAGAGGAAGGAAATTAGGATGGAACCTTGTGGGACATCACCTGTAATATGTTTTGATATGAAAAGGGTACCAGCAAACTTACATTTCTGAGTTTTACCAGCAAGCAACTTAGCTACCTAATGAGTAACAAAATTAATATTTAGTTAAGTGTGCTTGTCCATAATAGCTTTATGGTGAATGGTTCAAATGGCTTGGCCAGGCCAAGATAAGCAGCACTGATTTAATGATACTCAAGCCTCCAAAACATTTTTAAAAGAAATTAAGTAGACTGAGCAGATATGATTTGCCTTTCATAAAACTGTAAGCCATCTTTTTCTTTGTTGAGAAGTTCAGCAATGTTGTGTTCCATGACCTTACATATAATACTGGTGAGACCTAAGGGTTTACATTTATCATGGACTATTATGGGGGCCACTCTATGAATGTTCACTCTGGAGTGTAACCATTGAAGAGGCTAACGCTGAATAGGTTCATAATGGGCAGAGCTAGTCTATATTTTGTATTCATCATGAGATAGTCGAGAATGTTAGCAGGATCCATGGAGCAAGTGTTTTTAGCTTTAGACAGTGCAGATTGGACCTAGTCTCATGAGATTTGGTGAGAAAAAGGTACTTAAGGGGCAATGGGTTGATTAAGTAAAGAGAAGCTGGTGTTACATTTGACAGCAAGGATATTGGCAATGGCTTCAGGATAAGAAAGATGGTATCTGTTCACATCAGTATAAGGTGTTACATCAGATTTTTCTAATATAACAAAAGAAGGCCTTGGAATTGGCTTTGATTGTGGTGGCAATCTTAAGATCAAAGTTAGGTTTGCATTTTTAATAGTGCAATTAAGGCTTTTGTTAGCCATGTTTAAATCTCTTTCACACTGATGGGTACAGGCACTTTCTTCCTCTTGTTAGAAAGTTTGTTGATGTGAGAATTTTACTATATAGTTTTATTTACAAATTTACCATTGTACTTATTACAAGTAGGAACAGATGCTTCAGTTCAGCTATTTGGATGGGAATAAATTTTGGTGACAAATTTAGTGAAACTGGTATTGGGCCATCTGCGTCCTATTTCCATTTGTAGTACTTCACATCGACAGTAAATGATACATACATGGCTTTAGAATACTCCTTAAATATAGTTGTGTTCTTGTCTCTTTCGGCTTTTCCCAGTTAGGGGTCTCCACAGTGGAACTCCAGTCTGCTAATGATTGGCAGTGAATTTTTATGGTGCCGAGGTGCCACCCCGATGCCCAACCTTCAAAGAAGGCACACCCATTCACGCACGCACCTACCTGCACGTCTTTAGATGTCACTCAACTGTGGGGAGGACATGCAGACTCCACATAGAAGGTGCTCCAGATGAGAATCGAAAGGGAGAACCTCTTGCTGTGAGGCGACAACACTAACCGCTGTGTTATTGTCTACAGCACCATTTTTAAAGGAGATAGCAGCATGATGATTGTACTTTATTAAGAAGGTAGCAATGTTTGATAGGGTATACAAAGGAGATAAATCGATAAGGGCAAAGTTAAAAAGATTGCACTTCTGTTGGGAAGAAAAACTGCTTGGTCCAGAGAACTGTCATTCACAAAATTAAGAAATCTCTTTGCATATTTATTATTAGATGTATGTGTGTGCCAGTTGACGTACGGGTAGTTTAAAGTCATCTACTAATAACATGTTATGTTTGAAAGTTTTTTATCTGATTTAAGTATACCTCATGTTCAGCAGGGAAAATGGTAGGGAACCTCTAATTAGCAATTATATGACAGCTGGTTATGTTTAGTGCCACTAGAACTTCAAGGAGTTCAAGGTTAGCATTACATGTCATGTAGCACATTCTGATGGGATCATAGATAAATACGGAATTCCCCAGTAGCTCCCAGAGGCCCTAAATGTATTACTGAACCCTGGAATAGCATGAGTATTTCCAATACACTTGAAGAAGTGTTGTTTTTAGTAATTACACATATATGAATATGTCATTGAATTAAGGCACCACTCTCAGAAATGGTGGAAGAATGCTTAAAACTGGGCTTTTAACTGTTTCAGACTCATGCAGAGGGAGTGTAATTATGTCTCTCTCTGTACTTCCATTACAGAAGTACATCTAAGATCATTCACACCCACATGGCAGCTACAAGGTCATAGTCACATTTACTGCAATGGAGCACTCTAAGGGCCCAAGTGAAACTGTGAATCCTGGCCATACCTCTCAACTGTCCAGATTTTCGCAAATGTCAAAATTTTGACCTCATACTTTTAGTCTGTTCATCATAAAATTTGTGATTTTCTGGCAAATTACAGAGTACTGAACTCACTAAACAGTGACATACGTTTGAGTTTTCGGCTTCATATACTTCAGAAAATGCATGCTAACACAAAACCAAATATTCTAACAAAATTCTAAGTTTATAAGAGCAATATTTAAAATCTGTCCCTATTCTGAGGTCTTTGTCCCCCCATTCTTTTAGGCACTGTCCAGATTTCTTGCACTAAAAGGTTGAGAGGTATGATCCTGGCATCAGGGAGAGACAGCTTGCTGTTACCCTAACTTTGACCAGCCTAATGACTGCATGTCTGTGTTCCTAACTATGGAGTTGCCAATATCCAAGGCTATACTAAGGGTAGATGTAGGGTGTGAGGTTCTTAAAAAGACAAGCCTGCAACAACAATTTTTTTCACAGTGAAGTTGAGTGCAGTGGGGTTGGAGGCGTATGTACAGATGTTGCAATGGTTCTAAGTAGCTGACGTTTGCTCTAGAATAGTATCTGGTGGGCTTAGTTAACTTTGTTTTTTTTTACCATCTTGGAATACATGGAGAAATGTTGTTTAATGACTTGTTTAAGTGGTAACATACGTCTCAATCTCTTAGCACAGGAATTCTGGGCAAAGCCAAAAATAATGGGAGGACAAAGGCCCAAAAGCCAAGACAGATTTAAAATATTGCTCTTATAAACTTGTAAAGTTGCTAGAATAACATATTTTGTATTAGCATGCTGTTTATGAAGGGTATGAAGTCTGAAACGTAGATGCCTGTCACTGTTTAGTGCCTTCAAACCCTTGATAATTTGGCAAGAAATTAAACATTTTATGAGAAACAGACAAAATGGATGAGGCAAAAATCTGGACATTCTGTGAAATTCTGGAAAGTTTAGAGATATGAGTGGTAGGGAGATATTTGCTTCTAATTTGAGTATTTACATATCTGTTGGTTAGTTTCAGTATTTGATAAAGCACTTACTAAATTCCTTTTCTGTAAAACTTCACTGTAGACTTCTTTTAACCAGTATATGGAGATCCAAATCTTAAAAACACATTAATCAAAATTTTAAGCTCAGCTATTAATTCATGGTCCTCAGATACCATCCTTGCCAATCTAACCATATGCCTTTTCACAAGGCTCTTTTTCTGATAATAGGGGTAAGCAGCTGTTATAATGAAGATACATATGTATTTGAAAAATATTCTGCTGTAAATCTTAGGCTTAAATGTTCCTGTTGACACATCTTTTTCTCTTATTATATCCAAATAACATATTGAATTATAAGCATATTCAAAGGTGAACCTTATGAAATCCTTTGTAGAACTGATGCAGTCTATAAATTCATGGAAGTCATTTTCAGAGTTATTTCACAAAACAAACATGTCAACCAAAAATCACATGTAAAAATTCTGATAATCTTTACAATTATAACTAAATAAAAACACTTTTCTCTCAGTAGTAAATGGTAGCATTAGCAAAAATTGAGACCATGACCACACCTAAAACTTGTTGAAAAAATTCCCCTTCAAAAAATAGCTAATTGTTCTTTACAGCCAATTCTAAAAAATAAATAAATAAATACATGCAAAATGTTAACTTCAAAAGTAAATAGGAAATCACATTCCTTTAAAATTCCACTACACCAAGTCAAAATAATAGTATGTAGAACTGTAGTAAATAGCAGCACTACATCAAAGGTAACCATAGTAATGTCTTGACTACCAGTATGGGTTAAATGCTGTAATTATACCCTCCGGTCCACATCATACACCTTGAAATTTTCTCCCTCACCTTGTCAAGGAGAGCAATCTGAAATTCAGACATATATGTTTGACCCTTAATGGCTCTGAAGGCCAGAGTGGCAGCTGTGTACACTTTCTTCCCAAACAGTCAATGACTCTGCTTTCCCATTCAATGGGCAGAGTGTTGGAAGCATGAACCAATGTAAACCCCTTGTCTGTATCTGTAGAACCCACTACTGGGTCCACCACATGATGTTTGTAAAAGGAAAGGCAGGCCTAATTCTATCCTTTCACCAAGTACTGCTAAAGGGGATACCATCACCCTAAATACTTTATCCATAAATCTTCAGGGTCTTCTACAGTAGTCTCCCTCAAATAACTGAGTAGTATGACCTGCACTTGTCCTCCACTCACTGGCAACATGGCTCAACACTCTTCTCTCACCCTGTGGCCAGTCTGATTTCATTAGGTGTTTTACAGCAGTGTGGCAACTGCCTTATGCTTACTGACTATTCACTGCTTCTATCCTTTGACAGTACAACCTGCAAGAGATGTAAATATTTAAGAAACATGGAGGCAAACTCTCACATCACCCCACTATTTGTAAGCTTCATAAATGCACAACACCATACCAGTCACAACACACCACTAAAACAATAACTTATGCTGTGGCTGTAAAGAAAAAGTTGTCAAAGCCTCCGAGAACAAACACTGAAATATTTCTGTCTTCAGCACACTAGTCCACACCTACTCATTCTGCACTCCCACATACTGAAACTCCACACAAATCACCCAAGAATCACCAGGAAAATAGGTCTAAGCCCATAAGGCCCAGTAAGCTTGCTGCCACATGGCAAAATGTCTTAGTCATTGGTGACTCTATAGCCGGGCAAGCAGACTTCACACTTATCAGACCAGAAAAGAACAGGATGGCTGCAAACTTCTTGTCTGGTGCCAGGATCTGTGATGTCACAAGGGCCCAGAGGTCACCTTAAGCAGACAGGTATGACTATGACCTAGTGGTGGCCCACATGGAAGTGAAGGGCCTGAAAGACTCCACTAAGAGAAGCATGCAGAGGGATATGATGGAAGTTACTATGCCTGTATTAGAGACAAGAAACATGCAGAGGGATATAATGGAAGTTACTATGCCTGTATTAGAGACAAGACACACACAATGGTCTTGAGAAGTATCTTGCCTTCACCAAAAATGATACATATTTACTAAGAAGATAATTGACTTTAACAATTCACTAAGTAGCCAATAACATTCTAAGAGCATTTAATACATAAGACTTCATGTTTTTCCAGGGATGGTTTATACTTCTCAGACCAGAGCTTTCACATGCTGGCTAAGCCTTTGCTGACCCATATACTGCATCTTTTATGGAGAATCTTCTACTGGACATTCCTACTCAGAAAACTCAAACCCATATTTGGACAACATCACATTGGCCCTACTCAATGCTAGGAGTCTAACAGAAGATCCAGAACTTGAGGCTCTACTACAACGCAAACACATTCATATCTTTGCAGTCACTGAGATATGGTTTCAATGCAATGATAGTACTACCTCCATACCAGGGTTTAGCACCTATCATGCCTTTAGGCTCCTGAGTAATTGCGACGGAGTATCTGTACTTATCAAAAAGGCTATTACCTTAAATTATACTCAGTTCTAATTTGCAGCTCTTGGAAATCCAAATCATTCTTAACAAATTCAAATATTACTTCATTGCTATCTACAGATCCCCTTCAATGTATCCAAAGATCATGGAAATTATCTAAAATTCATTGGTAGGTTAAATATTAATCAGATACCTTCTTGCTAGGGTACTTCAATTACCCAGGCATTGACAGACATGCTTAGCACCTCTAAAAATGGATCTGCTCAGCATTTTGTAGACTTTATTGATATTAATGCATTACAACAAATTACAAAACTACCCCAGTAGAGACTCGAATACCCTTGACTTGGCCCTTACCAACTTAGCCCCTGCCTGTATCCCACTATGTATCTCCTCATCCCTGATTAAATCTGACTACAAATCAGTTGCCTTGTCTGTCAGGCTTAATGGTACCACAGCCACTAACAGATGAAACTACATTTAGGGATGTCATCATGGCAAACATATTTCAATCAGAAGAACACCTACAGAAAAATCTCAGTCCCCTACAAATGGACCCAACTGATATATACCTCCAATTTTTACAAGCATCTAAATATCTTCACAGAAAATTCTGTACCCATCCACCCTAAATATAACAGTAAATTAAGGTATAACCCTCTCTGGTGGAAGTCCTCTATCAGTAAACTGAAAAAAAGAAAGAAAATTATAAAAAGTTGTAAGATGTCACTGCCCCATACCTCAAGACAACACTGAAGCATGCCAACAAGGAACTTAATTAAAAGCACTATTAGAAAATGTAAAGCAGAGTACAAAACTTAAGGTTGCCTCTATAATTCTTTCTTCAACTATGCCAAGAAATTAAGGTGTACACTGAGCTCATCCATAATAATGTCATCATTCCAGTCCCAAGGATATAGCCAATATATCAGCAGACACATTTAGTGCTAACTTTTTCCCACATATCCATATTGTCGTTCCACCTATCTCTGAAAATTTAGTTCCCCTGTAATCACCTTGGAACAAGTTTTAGAATCCCTGTCAAAGCTAAGCTAAAAATAATGTTTCTGTGGGGCCAGATAATATAGCAGGCAGCATTCTTATCAGTGCCAAGTATGCAGTATCCAAGCTTCTACTTAAACTGGTCGGTCTAACCCTACTCACTGTGTTTGTCCCTAATGCTGGAGAACTCTCCTACACAAGGGTGGCTCCTCTATAGACATGGGTAATTAAAGGCCCATCAGTCTCACCAGCCTTACATGTAAAGCCATGGAACATATCATAAACGAACTCATTTACGGAGATGTAGGCAATCTGACAGGTCCAGACCACACTCAGGCTGATCTTGTAAAGGGCCAGTCCTGTCTCCTCAACTTTTTAAATTTCTTTGAAAAGGATACAATGGTTGTGGGTAGAGGTAATTCTGTGCACACTGCTTGTCTTGACCTGGCCAAGATTTTTCACACTATACCCCATACTGGTATATTGAAAAGTAAGACAAACTTAATGTAAACTCCCATTTTGTCCACTGGATTGCAAACTGACTATAAAACAGATCCCAAGTAGTAACAGTTGTTGGTACCCTCTCCAAATGTAAAATTATAACTAGTGGGTAAAGCAGGGGTCAGTGCTGGGCCCACTCATGTTTGACATTTATTTTGCAGATATCCCAGTCAATATCTCAACTGTGGTTGACCAGATTTGCTGATAACTGCAAGCTTGACTCTGTTGTTTGATCATCAGTACGAAATTGCTCCAAAAAGGGCTGAAATATGCACATACATGGTATACTGAGAACAGTCTCAACTATATGCGAAAAAAATGCAACATAATATCATTTGGCAAAAAATCATTTTCCTACCTCATGTGTTATAAGTGGTACTCCTCTTCAAACAGGTACAGTCATGAGAGACCTGAATATTTATGTGGACAACTGTCTCTCATTCGATCATCGTGTTTCCACTACAGTCAGGAAATCCTTCTATATGTCCCAGTTAATCTCCAAGGAAACATCTTCAAGATCCAAAGAAGTCATCTTAGCATTGTACTCTTTCCTGATCAGACTCATCATCGAATACAATGACCCCTTTCATATGTAGAAATCTAAGCATATAGCTTGAATGTAAAGGGCCAAAAGAGTATCCTGACAGATTAGCACAACTCTCTTTATACTTGGTAGCCTCTACCAACATTTCTGAGGTGACCTGTGTCTCACACTTCAAGTCAAGACGTAATTCAACCTGACTTCCTATTCCTTCATAAAACACCTGTATTAAGGTCCTACACTGACAAATAAACAAGGCTCAGTGGAGGGATAAGTTCCTAGTTCCATTTTTTTCACAGCCTATGGAATAAGTTACTACTACAGATCAAGCAAAGTACTACTTTATCTCCCTTTAAGGCTAGTATTGATGATTATATGGGTAGGCATAAATTTACACCAAGGTTGTCATGTACAGCTCTGCCTGATGTGGGAGATGTTACTCATGATGAGAGTACTCATAAAGGGTGGCAAGAATTTTTAAGTATGTCTTCTTAAAGGTGCATATGGCTAGACCACTTATGATCCCTGTAATCATTTGGCTAGTATTCTTCCTGATTTATTTATGGAACTTCTGGACCCAGTAATGCCTAGGGATAGGGGCTGGTTATCAGCTTCTTTGGAGGCTGCCAAGAATGCATCCTCTAAAATGCCAGAGGGAGAGCTACTGATTTAGGGGCATACATACTCAAATCAAAGTATAACTTCTGGACATCTAATACCTCTTCCTGTTTGAAGAGGTTACTCCTTCTGCCAATGAGGATATCTGCAAATAGGTTCATAGATTAGTACTAAGCTAACTGTTCTCATGGACCATTTTAAGTCTAGCCAATTACCCCATGTGAGAATCAAACCCTGTACCTTGTGCTTCTAAGGTAAGCACCTTAACCATTACGCCAACCTGCCACCCAAATGATATTTCCTCTGTGGAGGTTGCAGAGGAGATGATATACTCAGTGCTTGTGACATTCTTTAAGGGGGAAGACATCTGGGATTCATAGTCCAACTATATTTCCCAGTTTCTGAACAGATAGAATCTCTCTCCAAGGAGGGTTTTCCCTTTTAGCAGAGGAAATTCTAGACACTAAGGGATACTCTGCACCTGTCTGCAATTTTTGCAAGACATGAGGGACTTTTAAGACAAGAAGATCTTTTCTTGAGGAAAAGCCTGGGTTACACTGAGTAACTGATGGGCCTGCCAGTTACCCGAGCTCAGGTAACTGTTGGGAGCTCAGTGGAGCAGACATCCTGTACTTGGACTTTTGAGCCCTCTTGGCAGGGATAGTACCCCTGGAGGTTGATGTCCTCCTTACCAAAAATTTTGGGGTGACTTACTCTATCTTCACAGATTCACAGATGATAACATAGGTTTTTGCAATAGATGTCCACTCTAAGATCCATGCAAGGGCTTTCAGCTACCAGCAGGACAGGAATTGCAACCTCCAAAGAAGCTTCACCAGAGACCTTAGATGACAAAGGTGTGTGGTATGGTGGCTACAAAAGCACTTCCCCAGTACCCACACCCTTGAGCTGAGAAGAGGTGTAAGATGCCTCACTTGCATCTCCTGAGACACTAATTATATTTTCCTGAAATTATTTGTGAATGCTTTTCTGGAGGAATGTCCAAGGCTGGGGATGAATTAAAAGATGCCATGGCAGTATAGATCAAGGCCTTGAGTCTTCTCCCATCTATATAGTTTTCAAGGGAATACTCCCTTCTCCTAGGCATTCCTGGTGCAAAGCCCTGGCAAACATTACAGTATTTAATGTCAGGTTTCAGTCCAATTCAGAAACTGTAATAACTATGGAAATCTTCATAGAGATTTTGCCTTCCACATTTACACCTTCTTTACTTCTTAGGAGCAGACATACCCCTAATGCATAATCAGTTGTACAGCTTCCCCTGTACAAAACAATTCAATATATTACAACACAAAAGGTAACAAGCTGACTTCACCAATGGACTGCTTAACTGTACTGACCTCTGGAATAGTCCAAAAGTTGCCAGATAACAGCTGCTATACTTATATCATAGTTTGTACAATACAAGCTGCATCAAGAAAGATCTAAAAATGGTGTGGTGGATTCTGGCCATAAACAGCAAACAAACAGATGTCTCCTAAGGAACCAGCATCTGCTTTGCCTGAAGAAGAAAGTGGACTGAGATGCAACAATGACTTATATAAACAACATTTATGATTGGTGGTAAAATCACACAATAGACAACCATAACACAGTATATTAACAAGAAAGACACAACTATCCTTTACTGAGCTAATCATATGCGGTTACAAAATCAGGTAGACCACACAGTAGAAAGTAAGAAATACAGGTAGAACTGCAGGGTGTCACAATATAAAGTAGTTATTCACTAATAGGTTCATAGGTGAGTATTAGGCTAGCTGCCCTTGTGGGCCATTTTAAACCTAGCCGATTACTCTTTCGTGAGAATCAAACCCTGTACTTTCTGTTTGGGAGGCAAACACCTTAACTGTTATACCAACCTCCAAACCCCTATACCAACATCCCAGACTAATACTACATACAATAGATTTTGAAAAGCTCAACTCACTTATAATATGTAAGAGAGAAGATGAAATAAAAGGTCTATTCACAGAGGTATGAAAAATGGGAAAATAATCTCACCTCAGGGTGGGTAGTCTCAGAGGGCAGGACTGGTTGCAGATGACTGAATGAGGAAAAAAATAAGCTTTCCATACACAAAGTGAAAATGGAAAGTGATCTACCTACTGGCAATTACTTGAACTATTCTCACAGCAGCTATGTACAGTACAGCTCAGCACAACTGACTGTTGGTCTGCACAACAGTTCTAAACTGAACCTGAAAAAGTTCCCATCAAAACAGGAACAGACAATTGGTGGCAAGCATTCAGCAACCACTACTATCCAGAAACACCGAGGAACTAATAGCTTCTTTCCTTTATCCCAACATGAGCAGCAGTGGCAGAAACCCTAAGCAATTCAAGCAAGTACAGCAGGCCTCACAAAGCATACCATGGTCTTCAGTCTCATTCCAGGTATTAAGAAAATGAAGGAATAGCCTTTTCCTTTTATATATATATATATATATATATATATATATATACATATATATAGAGCTCAGCAAAACAGAGTGCCAGACTACACAACAGACTCAAATTTAAAACAGAAAAGTTCTTGCCAAAACAGATACAGCCAATTGGCTCTGAGTTCCAGGAGATGGTCTTTAGCTCAGCAGGGCATGTCTTGGTCCACAGACATAGTAGCCTCCAAAGGAGCTTTGGCATAAGTACTGAGCAACTGCCTCTTTCCACAAATGTGGAGACAGTGAGTAGCAGTGTCAATCACTGTCTGAGCTCTAGGTTGTGCTCTTAGCTCGTCCCTCACTAGTGAGCTGGATATGCAATATGTGCATGTGGGGGAGGGTCGATCTGACCAAATATTTGGTAAAGCCACAGACTATTTTAAGGGTGGCAAATCTGTTGCATATTATATAGTAACTTGGCTAGTGCTGTGGTGGCCCAAGACCAAACTCAACTTTTCTAAGAAGGACACTTTTGAAGGTCTTCCATCCTGCATCTAATAGCCTGCTGATTGAAGAAACTGCAGTAGGGACAACTGAGCATATCTTGTGCAAGCAAAAAAGACATACATTGTGGAAGTCTTTATAAGGTATTTGCTTTCTACACCTAATGCAATTGTTAACTTTAGTCCCTAACATCTGCTACACAAGACAGATAAAAATACAGCAAGGCAACTATAAGAAAAATCCCTAACATAGTACTTATCTGCAAACACTATCTTTAGACCAAGCCAATGAACTGACGATGCAATCAAGATATTCAAAATGATCATCAAACTACAGCAAGAAAGATATGAAGATGGCACCAGCCAATGTCCCTTTATACCATCAGCACCCTAATGTCAGTAGTGGGGGAGTCTGCTGAGCATGGAGGGGGAGGAGAAAAGGCTCTGATATTTGGGTTGGCCATAAAAACGGCTGCAGTCAGACATTCAAAGAAACAGTACTACAAAAGTGAATATGAAGAACATCTATTAATGTTGATAGCTTAAGCCCCCCCCTTTGCTTTTAGGACTTCTTACCCTTAGTGAACCTATGAGGTGAATACTTCTGCTTAGATGTTTTTCCACTTCTGCTACTTTTTCTGTTTTAAGCTTAGAGTGAGCAATTTAGACTATATTAGTGATTTCAGAAGAATAAATAATTGTTCAAAAATTTTATGTCTGTGTTGTTAGAGCTGTTTTTGTTACAGAATGTCTTTAGTTCAGGTTCTGAAGAGTTACTGTGTCCAGTATATCCAGATGCCTCAAAGACCTTTTTCATCAAATATGCTGGAAGGTTCTTTTTTTCCACTCCTTTTAGTTTTGGTATTAAATATTAACCAAACAGAACAATGGATACCTGACTGTGATGGGCACAGTTGGTTTACATGACATCATATACATAGTGAATGACAAAATGCAATGCATACATATATTACATACAAAGTGAATATCATTGTTCGTTTGAGGGAATACATGTAACAGATAAATGTCATTATATACAGAGTGAGTTAAAAAACACAATATATACATGCATTATACAGAGAGTGGAAATCAGAGATGGCATGATGAAAATAATACAAAAATAGGGTCAGAGCAAGGTATGCAGATGGAAGAAGGGAATAAAGAGGCTAAGTTATATAACCAGAGGGATAGCAGTTGCATTGCAAATGGAAAATGGGGTAAGAAGAATGATCTTTAAGAAAAGAAGGGAAAGATTCCCATAGTTTCAGACCAAGGACTGAAAAGTCATGGTCTGTGCAATGAAGTCTAGTTTGTTGACCACTGACCTGCTGCTTTTTTCCAGTACTTTAATGTAAGTTTAAGGCTTTTCTCTAATTTATCAGACAGTTTTAGGATTTTTTTAATGGAAAGTCATTATTTCTGAATTTCAAGCACACTACTGCCTTGGAAATGAAAAGTAATTAATAGAGGTCAGGTATGCTATTATTTTCTCTGTCTATAGATTGCTCTGGGACCTTACGCAGTCTTACAGACTACAAGCAACGTATTGGGATCTTCTGTTCTAATTAATGGACTTTGTTATTTATAGAAATTACTTCTACCGTAAACTGAACTGATATAAATCTCTTCAAGTATTTCAGGTATTTCAGTGAAACACTGGCAATTTTCATTATTGGCACAATTATGGAATTGTCATCTTTGAAATTAGTAACATGTTGTCCATTCAGTTTTCATTGGGTGTCCCTTAATTTATGAATATATTGGATGTTGTAATAAGTTAGAAGATATTGCCTTTTCTTATTGCAAAATGTAATATTTGAAGCATTCTTATTTTTCATTGGAAAGAAGAAAACAATTCTTACTTACAGCAAGATACATACATCAATATCTGTCATAAAAACTAAATGAGTCTCGCACTCAGAGCTGGATCTAGCACCAAGCAACCTATGTAGCTGCCTTGGGCCCATGTTGGCTTGGGGGTCAATAAAAAATAAAACACCATCCATAAATAAAATAAACCTAAAAACATTTGTAAAAACACTTTGTGCAAGAACAGCAAGCCCCAGAAACTGCAGATGAGTGATTGTCTGTGTGATTGAATTGAAGTTGAAATGGAACAGAAAGTGTGTACTTGTGTGTGCGCGTGCACACGCGCGCGCGCGCGCGTGTGTGTGTGTGTGTAAAATGCCAAAGGTAGGAGTTAGGGATGGCAGGATGGTTAATTTGCTTAGGCTCAAACCCTTTACCTTGGTTACAGCCAGAATCTTCTACTCCAATGGTCGGACTACTCGAGGAATGTGAGTTTAAGTGCATTTTCAAGGAAGTGTGAGTTTCAGTGCACTTTCAGGGAATTATAAGTTCCAGTGCATTTTCAAGGAATTATGAGTTTCAAGGGAAGAGAAGCTTACTGTTGCTCATGCTATGTCTGTTTTCAAAGTGCAACTATTTTGTTTAGCAAATGGCCATCAGTATCTGTGCTACAGAATTTAAAAGCACTGTTACCAGCACAACAGGTAGCATACTTGCCTTTGTTGCAAAAGGTTGTGGGTTCCACACTCACAACATGTAGATGGATTGCTGATACTGTGGTGCACATTAAGTGAGATGGGGGTGTGGTACTCCTGAGTATGTCCTCCTTTGGATCAGATGCCTAACAACTACGAACCTGTTGTCGGTTTGCCAGCCATTCCATGTTGCAATATTACTAGCTTGCCATTTTTTTTTCTCTTTTAATGTAACACAGGCAATTTATTCTTCAAGGGTAGCAGGTACTGAATTTGTATATGAAACACTGAAATGTTTGCACTGCCAGAAGCAACCTCTGCATTAGTTACAGATCTCTTCAATGTGGAATTATTCAGATTACTTTTGCAGAGAATTTAAACATTGACTGATACTGGTGGATTGTAATGACAGGAATTTGAGTGGCCTTTTATGGTTAAAATGTTTGAAATGGGTAGTTTTGTCATTAATGGGTCATACATTTTGTTTCATTGCTTACTGGAAAAATGCTCAAAACTACAAATTTAAAACACACCATAAAAAGTGGTACTGTATTAAATAAGAACTATGATTTAATACAGTCAGGAAGGTGAATCAAATTAAACATGCATGTATGCATGGTCCTAACAATGTGTGCATGCAGCCTATCGTTTGAATGTCGTCCAAAGGTAAACTTAATCTGCCACTGTCCATATACATTTTCATTGAATGTGAGTTTCAATGTCATTTCAATGAATATAAGTTTCAAGGGCAGAGAATTTTACTGTTCATGCTAAGTTTGTTTTCATTGTGAGATTGTACTGTTTTGTTTAGCAAATGGCTATCAGTATTTGTGCTATAAAATTTAAAATAAATTGCAGAAGTAAAGAAAATAGTGTGCACACTGACAGGTTTGAACAGTGTTTATGGTAAATGGGGAGAAACAGACAAGTAATGGGACACTGGAATGGCTGTGGGGGTGGGGGGGATCCATTATTCTGCCTAGCACCCCATTTGACCATGATCCAGCTCTGCTCACATAGCCAAACAGATGGCCATACCTCTCGACTGTACTTCATTATAAAGAATATCCCTCATTTTGAGTCTTAAAAATGTTCTACACAGTTTCACATTTAAACAGTTTGGCACACATTCATTGTTAATATTTAAATAATACTGAATTACACCAACTCATATTAGGTCATCAAATAACTCTAGTTGAACTCGTCCATAAGGATTGTTCATTTTGCCCAGTTGTTTTACATTGTCAGAAGTAGTGCCCCACATTTTGGAGATGAAAGGTTGAGACCCACACAGATGACAGTCACCAGAGAAATGCATATGAAAACAACTAACAGCCTTAAAAGCTAACACACCTCACTCTGCTACACGAGTGGTAGTTATAACTCAAGCATACCACTAACCAACCAGCAGCTTTAAACTTTAAAAGATGTTGCACACCTTTCACTGGCTCACATTTTGTGTTTTTTTTTTTTTTAAATCAGGTGGAAACAGATATGGGCAGTGTTATAAAACATTATGTTCAGGTCTCTGATCGTAATAAGCATTTAACAAGTGATCTCAAAACAAATGTCAAGTAATTCACAGCTTGCGATGTATTCTTAAGGTGAATATCTTGGCATCCATTTTTCTTGCATGTGACAATCTGTTTATGAGTGGAGACCCAATCAGGATCCCTCATATTACTACTCAAGTACCTGCATTTTCAAATGTTCCAGAATTCTACTTACATTGCAGATATAAAACAAATGTTTAAACTAACAATATTTTATGGAAGAAGTGATAAACCTTTCTCATCGCTATCTTCTACACTAATATCTGAGTTGTCATAATTTGAAAAGTTATATAGTTTTATTTTAACTGCAAGTGCATAACAGAATTTTAAACATAATGCTAGGTTCTGATTCTGTGAAATATGTGATAATTCCTGGCACGGTACAGTTACCTGCTATGCTTGTAATGATTAGGTCTAGAATATTATATCCTCTTACTGAAATTTTCCAAGCTGCTCTGTTACTATCAACAAAATGTATATAAGTAAAATGAAGCAATAGCTTTTCTACTTACAAACCCAAAACCAGGTAAGTGTAAATTTAATAATCCAAAATTACAAAAATACCCCACCATAGCAGATAATCACCAGTCATAGAGCAATTTATTAAACACACTCAGTTAAGCACTTTTATTGAACAGACTTCTTCAGAACTAAGTACAATAATTCAAAAATAAATGTAAATGTGGATATACAACAGTCACATGGCATTCCAACTGCCATCCCAAAATTATTTTCCTGCAAACTTATCTTTCAAAACACATTTAATATTCAGAACATCGTTTAATCCAGTGGTATAATTAGCTGTCAACTGAGGCTGTTATTTTAGCTTAGCTGGGTTTCACCTTTAATTTGTTCTAAAACACTAAAATAAAATGTATTAAATCATTGCATAATACAGAATTCCTATATAAAGCATTCTTTTTTATCTTTTTCCTTAATAGCATAAATATGTTCACTAATGTATTTACTCAACTTACATTTAATTTTGCCAATTTAAAATGCTGAACTTTTCTTCTAAGGCAGCTGAAGTTACAGTGTTGCTGGGTAAAGCTGTTTATCATTTTTAATGAGAAATTCCTCATATCTAGTTTTAGCAACAGATAGTGATCTGCAGTACTCGAAGAATGTGTCTCATTCTTTTTCTTTTTAATAATAATAGTATTGTGAAGGATTTCAGATCTGCATACAATATGCTGTAGTATAGAAATAGATATTTAAAATATATACACACCTATCATCAGCTACTCTGATTTGTAATAAAATTATAAACACTACTCATTTGTTTTGGTATGTCACTTTCATTATCAAACCAATTTTCAGTGACAGGCACACACCAATGTCCTCCATAAATGATACTGCATGTAACTTTTAAAACAAGGCATTGCACATCTCCTCCAAGTACAAGAAAAAGTGCATATTTTGATGCAAATATTTTCTGCGCTATTTGCTAACTACAGCAATTTTGCCAGTATACTATTGTCATGAGTACTCTTCACATTATCTTAGCAAAATATACATATATATTATTATATACATACATTTGGACAGAAGGTTTGAAAGGCTCACCATATGCTGCTACATTTCAAATGGAAAGCACTGCTTAACTTTTATTTTTACCCCATGCTCAGTTATAAGAATGTATATTTCAGTATAGGGGTTCTGTCCTTTTAAATCCAGTTTAGTATATCTTCTTTTTAAACCTTTGGTGGATAAATAACGTGAAACTGTTTATCTGGTAAGAAGCCTGGCTTTATAAGTAAGGAATCCCCTTTCACTAGGACATTGCCTTACAAAACTGGCCAATACATGCTTTAATGAACAACGGCTCATCAAAAATGAGATCTCATTATTAGAAATGCCCTCATTCTCAGAAATGTTGTTAGTACTGGAGAATAAAAGTAGTTCCTCAAAAAAATGGTTTTCTTTTGTGTTAATTTATGACTGTATTAATTTGAGTGTTTTGTGACCTTAGACTTTGCCTGCCATGTTAGATAAGTATGCATATAAATTATACTGTGAATCTTCACTTACAGGTTTTGCAGCTGCTGGAGATGGAGCAGATATGCTTGACTACACTAAAATCTCATCAGCCCCCACTGTCTGCACTGATAGTTACCAGCCTGTCTTTTAGCAATTTAATACATTAACATCTTTAGCAGAATACAGTTTCAACAGAGAGGCATACGCGATCCCTCATGTATGTCATTCAGCTGTTAGGATGCTGGCTGCACCAGCTCTCAGTTAGTACTGCAAAACAATAGCCATAGAAAGCCCACACTCTCTTATGACTTCCAAAATGTCTCACTTTCCAGAAACTGTGTGAGTAGTACTTTTAACTCTGAAACATTTCTCCCATGCTGTGCATGAATTTCTTTGTAACCCTATGTGCATTTCAAGTCTCAGTATCAATTATTACTGTTTATATATTTATCTTATTTTATTGTTTAGGAAGTCCAGCTGAGCACAGTGCTTATTTAGTGTGGAGGCTGGCTGGGGCACTCCACAAACACAAACTATGAAAGTTGCAATAAAACAAATGCAAAAACTGACTATGTTAAATACAAAAACAGCAGTGTACCTGGTGAGCTTAAGAAACTTTAGATTCATTATATTCAGCCTTACAACATAATCAAGTTTACAGTGTGACAGCGGACCAGTAAAAGAGAAAGTGAAGAGAACAGCAATGCCTGGGCAGAAAACTAATACACAACATCATTCTAAGGACAGAGACTGTAATATTATCTAGAAGAGAAACTATACTGTTTCTCATGTTAATGCAGATGCAGTTGCATAACCATTTGTCAAAAACAACAACAAAAAAAATTCAGCACTGTTCGTAAGTTCCTAAAAAATAGTAGTGACCACAGGGGAGTTTCAAATCCCAGAATTGTAGACTGATTGCATAAAATCAATCACTACTCTGTACTGAGGCTACAAGAAATGAGCTGGCAAAGCAAATTTCACAAGAAGGGAAACACCATCATAGATCATTTAAGTGTAACAGCCTATTTTGATTATGAACATGTTTAAAAGCAATGCAAAGGCAGAAATATTTTAAATGACTTGTGAGTTTAGGGCATTTGAGAACTTTTAAAGAAACAGAGTGGTATTCCCTAGACAAAAACAAGGGGTAAATTTAGCAGTGTGTTGTAAGTCACCTTAGATTTACCAGTAATGTTGAGACATAGGTGTATATGTGACAGAATCAATGACAAGTTCAAGAAAAGGGAAGCATATGATTCCATACTGAGATCTGTAAGTAAAGTATGGTTGACTTTTTTAATAGTGCATAACACTCATATCATCCATATTATCCCTGGATACCATAGAGTTTTAACCAGATCTATCGCAATTCTATTTAAAAGATCTAGCACACTGCATTCTGTACTTAATAAAGAAGATACTAAGCTTTGTTTTTACTATGTTAAGAAAAAGGTCTGATCTAGTGTTAAGCAATGCTTTAGGTCAAAAAAACCCAGTGTCTATTGAAGCTTATATACAGAGTCACCTATTGATAGAACATTGAATCATCTGCAGTATAGATAAGGGTGATATTACCACAACAGTTTTAATATTGTAAACAAGGATGCTAAAGAGGAAGGAACCTACACCCTTACCTAGTGTGAAGAGGCTTAAATAAAGAACTGTCCCATTTGACTCTGCTTATCCTGCCTGGCAGTTAGCTCTGAAACTACAACATGTACTTCAAGTTACAACTAAAGTTAGACAAAACATTTATAAAGACAGATCAAGACTCCTGGTGCAAAGACCATGAACGATCTAAATATAAAATAGCACTTCATATATTATCAACCTTTCTTGAATGAGTTGGGTAGTGTGAATAAGAAGGACAGTATCTACACTATGATCCTTTTGGAATCAACACTGAGTTCTATTATAAGTCAGTTTTCATTAAAAAGAAACAGAGCACTCATTTACAAACAATGAATTCTAACACTCTGGACAGTGGTAGAGAATAGCAATTGGATGAAAATTGCCTAATTGTACAAAGAGCTCACATCCCTGAACAGGAGTGAATAACAGTAGCTTTCTGTCAGATGCTAATGAAAGCCCTTTACCAAATGCTTAGGTGTACAAAGAGAGTGACATGCTATGCTGGAGGCTTTGCAACTGGGAAGTAAACCATCAGAGGCATAGGTACAGAATAAGCTGACACTGAATAGTAGTTCAGAGACCTGGAAGACTTCAACTACCTAAAGCTGAAAAATGTGTGTGTGTGTCCCACATTCCTTATATCAGATGGGTCAGAGATCAGGAGGGGACAACAGGGGCTCAGCCACTGAAAAAAGGAACTAATTGGTCTTGCTACATAACTGTTTGGTATGCTGACTAGTGGAGGGGGGGGGGTAGATTTCTGCTGCCCACATTTCAGCATATGCCAGATGCCCTTCCACTATTCTTAGTATTTATTAGTAGTTACTGTTTGTATGAAAGAAAAACAACTTTTATTCTCTTTGATATGATTTTTGCAGGAGTTTCTGAGATGTCTACATAAATCAAGGGTTGTTGGCAGTTTACCTTTGAGGAACTATCAATGTTTTGCGTCTGAGAACACTTTCAGATCATAGGTCAGAGATCATCCATGAGAAATTATCTTTACAAACTCCAATCCTTTTAAGAGGGGCAAACTCACTGGACACTCCTAAAATAATCATATTAAAGAATCTGAAAACGCTATCAATTACAGTAAGACTATTTTACAGTAGACGTCATATCTTTGGGAATGGCCAGGTCACCTTATTTTTAAGAAGCAGTATTCTTCCCTCCTCTAACTTTCGTTCCTTTGGCATCTGTATCATTCTAAACATCTCCTATTCATGTCCTACCTCACTTACCTATAGTTACTTGTATTTCTGATTGTTTATTCTCCTGTTTCTCCTCCAATTGTCTTAATCCGCTCCGTTCGCCCTGTGGGCTCACTCCGCTCCCCACCCTACCCCCAAATCCCACCCACCCTCAGGGGTCCTACTCTTATACCTATCAGACCACACCCCCTCACCTTTCCACCAATAACTATCTCATCCCCAATATCCACTCTTCTCTATTTCTCCCATGCTTTTCCCCACCACTTCCTATCCCTCCCACCATTATACCTTTTCCATACAACAACTACTTCACATCTACTATTTAGTAATAGTTTTATAGCTACTATGGCAATAACTAAACCTCCTAACATACTCCTCTTACAAAGCTTACTCATACTCACACTTCTGCCTAGTCTAACTCTAGCATACCTGCTAACCTCCTATGAGCATCTAACACAGTCACACATCCTGTACCCCACCAAACAATTGACCACTTCTTCTCTACCCTCTGATACTGAACATTTCAATATAACTTTCACTCCCAGTTATCTATCACCCAAATACCATAGGACAAATCACATTAGATATTACCTCCCAAATACAAGAAGACATCCTTTCCTTCTCAGTAAATATACTCAGACTAGATATTTAACACTACTCCTCCCCCTAAAGGATGGAGACATTCACCCAAATCCCGGACCAAACACCTCCACCACTACTCAACTCATTACCCCAAACTCCTCTACCATCCATATACTAAAAAAAAAACACTCAACTCATTACTAATAGCTCATCTCAACACACGTAGTATCAATAACAAAATTACACAACTCCATGCTCTCCTGGAACTCTACTCCTTTGATATTTTGTGTCTAACAGAAACTTGGTTAAAAACCCATAACTATAGACAATGAAGTTACCTCACCTGGTTACAACATCCTACGTCTCGACTGTGCAGCCAAGAAAGGTGGTGGAGTAGCAGTTTTATTTAAATCTGAATTTCAAATTACAACCTTCCACCAAAATCCTCCCCATGTCTCTAATGCTGAAATACTTATTACCAAGCTTCAGCTAAACTCTGTTAAATCTATCTATATTATCTGCATCTATGTTCCTCCAGGCAATAACATTACTACTATTGAAAACATACTCTGTTGGTTATCTCAAAACCTCCCCCAAGAGACCATCATTCTTGGTGATTTCAACATTGATTGGAAATGTTGCAGCAATAACTACCCCACTACCCATATTAATCTCTATGGGTTTACACAAATAATCACCTCACCCACTAGAATTAACAAAACCAATAAGAAAGAAAGTACCTTAGACTGGATACTAATCAATAATCAACCCCACACCTACAATTCTGGAACCCTCCCAGATAATATAAGCGACCACTTTCCAACCTATGCTATTAGACTTAAAACCAACCCACATTCCAAACCCATATTTAGAACAATTAGAACCAAGAAAAACTTCAATCTCGACTTATTCTTAACTGAACTTAAAGCTTGTAATTGGTCCCCATTAAAACAACTTTCCCTTGATGAAGCTGTCGACTACTTCAGTGCTAATTTCCTAGCCATCCTTAACCAAAACGCTCCTACCCGCTCTATTAGGATAAAAACCAAACCTGCTCCATGGCTTTCTAAGGAAACTAAGCAAAAACTCCATCTCAGAAATAAATACTGGCACAGATCACTCAACTAAGAACCCCATTGACCTCCAAAACTTTAAACAATTGAGAAATGAAACAAAAAAAAGCCATAATTTCTGATAAACAAAACTACTACCTACATTCACAGCAATCCCACCATAATAAACCACAAAAAGTCTGGGCAAGCATTAATGAACTATTACACCCCGGTCAATCTATTACACCAAACCTACAAGGCTCTGACCACAACAAACCCAAACAAACTGCCAATGCCTTTAATACCTTTTTCACCAAAACTATTCAAACTCTAGCCAGTCAACTCTCTCCACAAAATTCAACCTCATCTAAGTCTGAATCCAACCCACCTCCTCCATTTCACTTCCAACCTGTCCCTACAGCTTTTATTCTCACCCTTTTACAAAAACTTAAACCTTGCGCTCCCTCTGCTGACCAACTACCTGCAGAATACTTACAGTTAGCAGCCAAATCTATTGCCTACCCCATCTCCATTCTCATCAATAGAAGCATTACTGAAGGATACATCCCCAATCTTTGGAAAGTCTCACATATTATTCCCCTTCATAAGGGGGGAGACTCCACTGACCTTTCCAACTATCGTCCCGTAGCCCTACTCTCCTCTTTATCTAAGGTTATGGAAAGGTGCATCCATAGGCAATTACTAGACCACCTTCTCCATAATAACCTGCTCTCCAACTCCCAACATGGCTTCAGACCTTCCCACAGCGCTACTACTGCCCTCCTCTCCTTCATGGACACCATCAACAAAAACCGCAACCTTAACATGCTCTCCTCTGCACTTTTTATTGACCTGTCCAAAGCTTTTGACATGGTAAATCACAATATACTCATAAACATTCTGAAATCTCTGTCACTTGATGCACTAGCTATAAAATGGTTCCTATCCTACTTAAATAACAGACATCAAGCTGTGCTCTGGAATACCACTCTTTCTACCCAACTACCCGTTAATACTGGTGTCCCTCAAGGGTCCATACTAGGCCCACTCCTATTTTCCTTATTTATCAATGACCTTCACGAAGCAGTTCCCCAAGCTACATGCATACAATACGCCGATGATTCGACACTTATATGCTCAGCCACATCTGAATCTGAACTTCACTTCCTTACACAGAACTTATTTAGCACAGTAGAACTATGGTTTACAAAATGCTGTCTCATACTAAACCCCGAAAAAACGAAACTTCTACTATTTACACCTACCAATAAATCTCCACCAATTGACTTCACTATAGCTTCCAATAATAGCACTGTTATATCCCAGGATCTTACTATCAGACTGCTAGGTATCACCATAGACAACAACCTTAACTTTGACACTCATATTAATAATATCTTGAAAACAACTAACAGGAAAATAGGCTCTCTATACAGGATCAAACCCTTCCTCACTCCTGCAACTAGAATAACTATCGCCCGAACCCATCTAATCTCTACCCTACTCTATGCCTCTCCCATTTTCACTAACCTGTCAAAAAATAACCTTAAAAAACTAGAAAACTCCTACAACAACATAGCCAGATTTGCCACCGGTAACCCTTTTAAAACACACCACTGTATTAATCTAAAATACCTAGGGTGGCTTGAATTACAGCAACAGCTAAAATATAATCAACTGACCATTGCCAATAAAATTCTTTATCAACCTGCTAAGACACCCATACTATCTAACCTTATTCATCCCTACAATAACCTGAAATCCCTAAGATCTTCACAAAAAATCCTCATAAATATTATCAAATCAAACAATAGAGCTGGAGACTCTCTCTTCACTAATACTGTTGGGAAAATCTGGAACTTACTCCCCACTGAACTTTCAACACTTCCCTCTATTTCCTTGTTTAAAAATAAACTTAAGCTCTTCCTTAAAACACATTGGATGTGCCCCTGTACTAAACCTGACTAACCTACATGCTCTCACTACTTGTTTCAACCCCGCCTTATATGCTCTAGCTACCTGTTTCTACCTCACTGTCTCAGCTCAGTAGCAATCACATCAGAATTCAACTACCATTCTACCTCTACTACCTAGCCTTATCTATTAGTATACTCTCATAAAAGTTCCAGTCTTCACGATTAGAATTTTCTTACTCAACTTCTATTCCAGTCTTACTTTCCTTTTTTCCCCTTCTTATATCTAGAATTATATTATGTGTTTTACTATCAATCTTTCTGAACAGTTAAAATGCAGCCTCATGATAAATTGTATTATGTTTAATCAATATTTTGTGTTATATACTCTATATACCTGTAACCACTTTTTAGCTAATACTGCTTTAGTTATTATTAATGTAGTCGATCTCATATATGTACTTCTGTAGATATGTACTGTAATTGAACTTTGGAGCTTATCTCCCCAGGCCTCTACTGAAAATGGGCATATATCCAGCTAGACTAGCCCGGTCAACAAATGTAAAATAAAAAAATAAATAAAATAAATAAATTAGTGATCTTACCTTGATACCAGAAAGCAAACACAGGACAAGGAACTTTGCTGACTCAAGACAAGACATCAGTTACCTTGATGTTATTAGGCCGAGTGCATAGAATTCAGTCAAGAATGCTTAATTTTCCAGAAACTTTATCAGCTGTGGCGGAAAGATGGAAGATTTGTCCTGGACAGCTACGAAATTATGCAAAGGTAGTTCAGATGATGGATTCCAATTGCAGTTCAAGTCATCTATCCTGATTACTTTGAACTTTATACAATTCTGTAAGTATACTTCTCACATGGGGATCTACAATATATGGGTGGGATGTATTCTGTTAATACCTTGAGAAATCTATTGAATCCCACTAGAGCATTTAGACTGAAAGACTCTCAAAACTGAATACACAGAAACTGTATTTATGTCAAAAATCACCCAGTGTTCTCCCTGATTATTGATGCAACTCCTTCAATCCCTTTGTGTACCCATTCTTACCTGAAAATAAAAGATGCTGAAACAGTGACGTCTCTATCCTCAACATGTGGTTATAACTGCATAGCAGATAAGACACAATGTCAAGAGCATACAAAATCAAAAAGCACTTGAAGTTGTTATAAGTTGCAGACACTCCTTGAGTTTAATGCACAACAATACAAGACCAGAAACTTTTTGAAAAGGAAAGAAGCATGTTTACAGTGCAGAAAAAATGCCCAAGATTTGCCAAATGCCACAGTCAGTATGTGTTGAGAAGAAGCTTAACCAGGAAGGTATGGATTATTGCAAGGAGTAACTGTGCAAGAAGGATTGTATGCCTCTACTTAAAGTGTAATTTGCATGAAGGTTGCCCAAAGATGGAAAACATTTCTCATAGACTTTAAGGCAAGAGATAACAGGAAGGATTCACATCAAGTGAAGAGGCAATACATAAATGCTAATAATAAAATAATATGCAGTGTTACATTTTATATACAATACGCTATGACAGCCTGATAACTTACATTTTTGTCATATTTACACTAAGTTTTTTTTTTGCAGTGGCATAGCAAACATTTAAAAATTTTAATTAACAATTTTAATTAGCTAAGAAATCTGTTGCCTGCAGTGCATAACTTTAATGATGATTCTGTCAAAAAACTTTAGAAAACAGTCATTTACACTTGCTAACTTTTAGATTTTACTACTACTTATCACCATTCTGTAGACAATGATAGGTTTTATATGTATGAGATTCAGTTGTAACAAGAATTTCCTGATTTCAGCTTTGGACACAGTGTTTACTTAAATATCATCAATCTTGTCAACTGATGAAACAGCAAGCAAGCAGAACATTAAAATGAGAAGATCAGTTGTTAGTAGCTTGCCAGTGATTTCACTCAGAGGCTGTACATGCATGAGAAAGAAAAATGCCCATGCCCCAAAGGCAGTGTGAGATTTAGTAGCAGAGTAGGTAGGGGTTCAGGGGGCTTTTACCCTGTATAAAAGATGTTTTCTGTATTTTAGATTTACCAGGATCCTGATGTTAAAGCATTCCATTTTGTGTTTCCTGTCATTCATTATTCTAACAATAGGGTTTCTACACTCCATCCACTGAAAATATGTTACAAATGCTATTTCCTCAGATTCTGATAGCCAGAAAAGGACAATGATTTACTTCCTAACAAAAAACATCAATTATCTTATGATATAATAATTTCCTACCCTTGCCTGCTATCTGCCATTGGCCATCTTTATTTTATTTATTTTTTGTCTGCCTTTGCTGCTGCCTTCCAGTACTTACTGTAGTACCTACACTGACACATTGCCTCTTATGCCTAGTTATGTTTACTGCCAAGTACCACCCAGATCTGAGTATTGTTTATAACATTCAGACCAATTTTGATGCCTTACCACAATTGCCACCTCTTGGTCTTAACTCTTGCCTGGTTAGTAGAATTCTACATGTGCCTTCAACATTACTAATTCTATACCTGCCTTCAGCAGTACTAGTTCTACACCTACCTTTGGGACTACAAATTCTACACCTGCCTTCAACATTACGAGGTCTAGACCTGCCTTCGGCAGTACCAATTCTACACCTGCCTTCAACAGAACTAGCTCTATACCTGCCTACGATATTACCAGTTCTACACCTGCCTTCGGCAGTACTAATTCTACACCTGCCTTCAATGTTACTAGTTCTACACATGCCTTCAGCAGTACTAATTCTACATTTGCCTTCAGAAGTACTATTTCTACACCTGCCTTCAATGTTATTAGTTCTACACATGCTTTTGGCAGTACTAATTCTAAACCTGCCTTCAACAGTACTAATTCTATACCTGCCTTCAGCAGTACTCTAGAGTCCTCAACACTATACATAATTCTCCACCTTTTCAAAGCTATATAATTTCAGAACTTTTGTTGCTATGTAACTGTATTCAGATTTGCTTTCATTCTGTGTGGTTACACTTATTTACTGTTTGGCAGAATTCTTCTTGCTATCTGCTCAGTGATACCTTCAGATATATGCAACACTACATTCATGTTTGCTAGGTACTATGTTTACCTTTTGTTCACCTGTAACACCCCAGCTACTTAATGCATGTCCTTTTCTTTTATGCTGCCCAACATTTTAAAAGGACTGATACTGCTCTGTTTTCAACATTTTAGTCTTGCTATGGTTACCACTTAACTGGCATTACCCACCTTTGACTGCTGTTTGCAAAACTCACTTCTAGATGCCTGTCACTGCTCACTTTCTTCTTGCCCCATGGCTTAAGCTTTTGAACTACTGCACAGCTGAACATGTGATGATAACTCTCAGGATTTCTTAGCATGAAAACAATTCTAAGATGCAACTAAGTAAACAGTCGAAGAAAGTTGTGATATTGTGTTTATGATGAAATAGCCAAATGCATAGAGGCATATCCTTACCAGGCCTGTGCGACTAGGTCGTCCTCCAACAGATGATGCTACTGAACTGACTGAGCTGATGGATGAGCTACTGTTGCTGTGTGTTAGTGCTGATATACCCATTGCCATTCGTTTGCTCTTTTTGGCTTTGGCAGGACTGGTAGATGGAAATCCAATCCGAATCACTTTGTGGATTGGAGCGAAAAGTCCAAATTTAGGCGGACACTGAAAATACCTGTAACATAATTGAAAAGGATTAAGGAAGACAAAGGAAAAGGCAGGCAGTAAAAAAAAGAAATTCAGTAGATGCAAGGTGATTTAAGAAAAGAGAGAAAGTGAGAAAAGACCCAAATAAAGATGTCCAGGTCCATTCAATAAAGGGTAAAAAAATAAACATTACAGGCACAATTAAAAGTGAACGTTAACAGATGATAAACATAAATCCTATCGATACTGTCTTGCTTGTGGTTTAAAGGACAAAAGGCATTTACTTTAAAATATGAGAAGAAATATCCCACATAACTATATTCTTGATTAAACTGTTCACTCAATAATTAAAACAGCAGATGCATTATAATATACATCTCAAGGAAAATATAATGCTGCATATACTAAAACAATTAAAACAAATAAATTCACTTTCAAATAATTAAAGTCATAGGTTCACAAAAGTTCAGAGGTAAGTACTGGTCTAGATGCCCTTGCGAGCCATTTTTAAGCCTAGAAGATTTCCCTTTTTGTGCTTGAAATAACCTATCCCATTTGGTTATAAAATGGCCTTACCCATCTCACGGCTGATAATTACATACTATCCTTAATAAGAATAACTTGGATCAGACCATAGATAATTTGAGTGGACCCATGCATGGGATAAAGCATTTAGGAGTTGCCTTTGTCCATTAGTAGTACAGGGATCAGTTTCGGGGATAAATTTTCTGTTTCCCATCAATAGATCTAAGTTGTGCTTGAAAGTAGAGAGACATGAACTTTGTTTTATGTGGATGGGAAGTCTGGTTCACATAAAAGGTATAAGCTGTGAAATATACTTGTTCCTCCAAACTGTTCTGTTAATGTTGCAGAAGAGGTTTAGATCCCTAGACCAATTATTTCTCATGTCATCTGACTTGCTGATGTACAGTAAATCCATCAGTAATGTGTCAGAGAATGCCTTGTATGCCAGACACAGTTCACCTCTTAGCAGTCTGTAGGATACAGAGAACAGAGACAGGGCTTTGAGTTGGTCCATCCAGGACATGTTATTTAGTCCTTGTATCCTTTTTGTAAGGTATCTGACTGGGCGTTCAAGACGTTGCATGTGTCTGGACAGATACATGCCAAAGTGGGCATTATATTCAGTGACTGGACTAATGAGGGCTGAGTAAAGAGGGGACAATGACATCCCTAGCTCTAAACAGAATTCCTTTGTGTATAAGCTGTGCAGTATAGAAGGACATTCTTACAACAATATACACATGTTGATCAAAAGTTAGGTCACTACCCACGTAAGTTCCCAAATCCCAAACAAATGGATCAACTCTTAGGGGAGTATCGTCACTGTAGTAGATCTCTGGGATAGAAGACTTCCCAAAGGATACAATAATGGCATTTAGTTTCAGACATGATTTTGACACCAGTTATTTACTTGAGACAGATTTTATTGCTGGATGGCTAAGTTGTTTTGGGATTCAATGACTGTTCCTAGCTTACAGTCATCTGCAAACTTAGTCAGTCAGAACGCTTTGGTATTGTTTTTTACTTCAGAAAGGTTGATGCCAAACAGGAGAGGTCCCAACACAGAACCACTGAAGACTCCACTAGTGAGTGGTCTTCTTTGTAGAGGTAACCTCCCCTGTTTTGATTATCCATGTCCCATCTGTGAGCCAGTTGGCAATCCAGCGGGTGACATAGGAGTTTATTCCTGGTTTATTTAGCTTTTCTACTATACCTAAGAGGGGAAATATGTCAAAAGCTTTGGCCAGATTGAGGTATTTGATGTGCAGTGTTTTGCCTTCATCCATTGCTTTGGTGACGTTTTCAAAAAATTCATCAGGTTGAGTAAGCATGACTAGCCCTTGATGAATCCATACTGAGATGGGTGCAGTGTTTGGAGGTTTCCTATGTCCTGACTGATTATTTCTGTGATAAGTCTTTCCATAGTTTTGCATATGAGGCTGGTCAGACTTATGGGTCTGTAACTGTGTGAGTCTGTGGAAAGTCCTCCCTTATGCAGGGGAATGACTGTTGCTGTTCTCCATTCACTTGGAGAAAAAAACGGTATGAAGGCTGAGATTGAACACTGTTGTTAGCGGTGTGACTAAATCATACTTTATGTTATTTAGGATGTACTCAGGGATACTGTCAGGACCGACTGATGTAGTATTTACGGCTTTTGGTAGCATTTTTAGAACTTGGTCTTGTGTGACAGCTGGAGGTGAGCCAGTTTCAGGTATATCGTGAGGGACAGAGGGAGAGGAGATAAAGTTAGAACTAAATTTATTGGCCAGCAGGTTCACTACATCTTCAGCCTTAGTGTAGGTAACACTGTTCACAATCAGTTCAGTTCATTGCTGGATTTTGTTTTTGAGATTACAGACAACTATAAAATGCCTTGCGATCACCTTTACTTTGGGTAGCTAGTTTAGCCACAAACTTGGCTTTGGTGGATTTTATTAAGCTCCTGAGTTGTTTATTTACTTCAGCGACAAGGGCTGTTACATTCTGGGAATTACTATTCTTACTTTTGGTCAAAATTATTTTCCTTTTATTATAAAGCTTGTTGATATTAAGGCTCTACCATGTGGGTTTGTTCCTAGGGCTTGCCCTGCACGTCTTGCTATGGGATACAGCTGTTTATATGCTGGTACAGTGTGGTGGTATACACTTCTGCATATTCACTGGAGTTAACTGAATACTAACTGGAATTATAATGAATTATTATGAAGTTTAATTGGGTTTGATGGAGGTTTGAAGCTTGCCAGTGTATCATTTAGGAGTAGGTCTTAAAGAAATTTCTAAAGGTACCTTTGTCAAAAAATATAATAATAATAAATGAAATAATGTAAAGTCAGGTTGTATTAACCATTTTACTCTGTTGCACTGGACTTCATATAATTTTCAGGAAGTTTTTATGTCTTTTTCTGTGCTGTAGTTGATTATATTTTAGTTGCAGAATATATATTTAATCATGAATATCCAAACAGTCTGACCCTCAGTAACAATGAGGCTGTCTACTTGTCTGATTGATGTTATGTGATGCAAACATTATATTATTATTCGGAGAAGCATACAACATGCCGAGTACACCCAGCATTTGGCACATAAGAAGACAGTTAATTTCTGATCTCTACTAAATATACACTCATCTAGCCTGGCTCCTTGGAAAGAAGGAAGGAGCTCTTGTAACCCAGGTGAATGTAATTAGATTAATGGCCCCAGCACTGGAAAAGTGAGACAGGGAGGAACAGGAACAGAGGGGCGTGGCCTGCTTGCCTCTCCTGGGGTGGCAGGTAGGGGTAGGAAGGGTTGCGCGCACAAACAGCCACACACAGCCAGTGTGATTTCCATGGTGTAAACTGGCAAAACTACTGCCCAGGCTTCATGGGGAGGGTAGGGCTGCTTGGAGGGAATGCCCCTTGTAGACATCTGGAGATGGCTTCTGTTGTCATCTCATGAAATAGCTCATCATGGCTCTTTGCATATTGTGTGGGGGAGATAAGTTGCAAGCAGAAAACGTAAACCACTCCTGATGGCAGCTAACTCTCACCTTGGTAATGAGGGACCAAAGGGGTCCGTTGGTATGGAGGGGAGCAGATGATCAGCAGGCAGTGGGGGCAAACTAATTACTTACACACACGCACACACACACATCAGTCAGTGATACAGAGGGCAGCTGTTTTCATAAAAATTTAAATAGTACCGACAGATTTTTTTCAAAACTTTCTTTTTCAACATATACATCTTTATGCATGGTAATACAATCTCATAAAAATGAAGTTTCCTTTTTTCTGCAGTGCTATAAAACCTAACTGTAAAAACTCCCTAGCCCCAAATGTGAAAGTCTTATCAACACACCTCCCACTGCATTGCATTTATTAAAATGTACGGGCAACATTTAATTACAACATTGGAAGAATATGTGTTAACTGGGATTAAATGTATTGCCAATATGATATTAACATATTTATTTACTTATTTATTTGCATTTATTTACTTGGAAAGTCAGATTGGGCAAAGACATTTTCAGTGTAGGTCTAAGGAGAAAAGCTCCAAAAAACACAACATTTGAAAACATAAATAGTGTATAACGTAAGAGTGTTTTTACACACTTACTGAACAGAAAATGCAATACAAAGAATGACAATAGTTACGCAAACTGATGGACCTCCTGCATATCTGTAAAACAAACAGTATCAGAGTTACAAAGACTTAAACTTTGCCAATGATATAAATAGCACCTGCTTGAGAAACAGGTATGTATCACAGAGACTGTTCCTTCTCTGGAACAGGCTCCACATTCACATGAAGCAGAGTTCCTCCCTAACTCAATTCATAGGTTCATAGATAGGTACGAGGCTATTGGACCTAAGTAAGCCTAGCCAACAGGGTTCCCTGGCTTACGCCACCCAAGAAAGTTAATTTCCTGTGCCCCTGTCGAGCAGAGCTATAGAAGTGATCCCCGGGGTGTATTTCCTATTTCCCATCCACTCATCAAGATTTTTCTTGAAGACTGCTAATGAGGAACTTTGCTTGACATAGATGGGTAGCTTGTTACAGAATATAGAAGTCTCTGGGACAGGAATCTATCCCTCCAGCATGTCCTGTTTATTGTGGTGACAAGATTTAGGTTCCCAGAGCATGTTGCTCGGAGGGATTGGGATTTCTTAAGGTGTAGCATGTCCAGCAGCTTTGGGTTTAACATAGCTTTATAAGTTAGGCAGAGATCTCCTCAGAGTAGGCGATATACTACAGAGTAAAGCTGAAGTTTTTTGAGACGGTCAGTGTAAGGCATCTGTTTGAGACCAGTAATCCTCTTTGTGAGGTACTTCTATGGCCTTTCCAGCTGCTGCAGATGTCTTGTGAGGTGCATTCCAAAAGGGGCGTTGTACTCTAGAATGGGTCTAATGAGTGCTGAACAGAGAGGAACAATGATCTCTTTTTTCCTGGATTAAAACCTTTTTTTGATGAGGTGTGCCACATAGAAGGATTTCCTGACTACCGTGGAGATGTGATTATGAAAGGAGAGACTACTGTCCACCTGGGTCCCAAGGTCTCTTATCACACATTCGGCATTAAGGAGACTGCCGTTTATGTGGTAGTTCATGGGTACAGAGTTTTTACCAAAGGGGATGACAATGCACTTTTTGGCATTGAGCTTAAGGCCATGACTCTGACACCAGGCATCTGTCTCAGTGAGGCCTTCTGTAGGATGTCCACATCATTTGGAGACTCGACTATGGTTCCTAGTTTGCAGTCATCTGTGAACTTCATTAGCCAGAGGCCTTCTGTGTTAGCCTTTACTTCAGAGAAGTAGATACCAAATAGGAGAGGTCCCAGGACTGAACCCTGTGGTACTCCACTTGTCACTCGTTTGAAGTCAGATTTGGAGTCTGCAGCTTTTACAGTGTGGGTTCTGTCAGTGAGCAAGTTGGCAACCCATCTTGTGACGTACGGATTTATACCTAGTTTAGTGAGTTTAGCTGTAATTCCAGAATGGGGAATGGTATCGAAAGCCTTGGCGAGGTCAAGATAGGCTGTGTGAACCACTTTACCCTCATCTACGTCTTTGGTAACTGCCTCAAAGAAGTCAATCAGGTTCAAAGGCATGATCTGCCTTTCACAAACTCGAACTGGGTGGGGTCTAGAGTTTGGAGGTTACGAATGTCTTTGTTTATGAGTTCCATGATGATAAGTACCATGGCCTTGCAGACCAGGCTCCTCAGGCTAATAGGGTGATAGTTCCCACGATCAGTAGAGGCTCCCCCTTTGTGAAGTGGGATAACTGCTGCTGTGCGCCATTCAGTGGGCACAGAGCTTGATGTGAGACTATGACTGAACATGGTGCTTAGGTGGGGAGCTAGTTCGTTCTGAAGTTCGTGTAAAACGCAGCCTGGGATGTTGTCCAGTCCCATGGATGCTGTGTTTTTGGTTTTAGATAGTTCAGCTTTTACCTGCATAGATGTGATTACAGGGACTCTGCATTCTTCCTGTATAGATATGGGCCCTTTAGGGGGTGAGGAGGGGTAACGTTAGCACTGAACCTATCTGCCAGGATGTTGGCAATATCAGTTGGTTCTGTAATTTACTGTAATTTACGTGCCGTTGTGCTGTAACTCAGAGTGGTTCTGGGTGTTGCCATTGAGATTCACATGTAACTTGGACAATTGGATAGGGAACAGGAACTGCATCCCTGATTTGGCACCTATGTCTCTAATGAACCCAGGCAGCCTGTAAATGGTTTATCTCCCAGGCCCCTGCTTGTAAATATTTCATTTCCCAAACCCCTGCTTACACTTATCAAGGGTACTAGAACTTGTCAGAGGTTTGGACTGCATGACTAGGCTTAAAAACTATAGACTAATACCCATTCTCTCAACCTTATCTAAAAATCTTGGAAATACTGCATACATTACTTCTCATTCTATATGATCCTATGAACCTATTAACTCTTATGATTAAACGCCTGCATCCAAACTGCTCCATTACTACACTCTTAATAACTTGGTGAATAAAACAAAGAAATGCTAGGATGTGTTTTGGAAACTGGTGCAATTCAAGCTGTCTCATTATATTTCCAAATTTGGCATGCCTAGATTAACAGGAAACTATATGGTTTAACTAAGAGTAAACCTAGACGCCATTCCCAATCAACAGGTATGGCCTGCATGCAAATTAATGTCTTTAAAAGGAAATTTAATCATGAGCGTTGCAAGTTTATAATATACTTTCAACAATGCTGAACTTCGCATCTCATCCCCCCACCAAAACTGCATGCTCACAAATCTCTAGCGATCATAGGTCTATACATATCACCTGGTAAAACATTCCAATCCTGGAAGAGATCCTCTCCTGGATCTCTGCCAATTTATGCCTGGAAACAATCTTAGTAGGAGATGTTAACATAGACTGGCAAAAGACAACCATAGAAAACCCAACAAATTCCATTCAGAATCTATTCTAGACTGGATTCTAATATCTACTCCAAACAACATTGCCACAAGTGGCACTTTATCTGTTAGCCTAGTGACCAGCAACTATGCTATACAATCAGACAGCCCAAACAGCCCCAAAAGGTTTATCACTATAACACAGTCAGAAACCTCATTAACCTCAATAAAGAAACTTTTACTCCCAGCTTGCTCTAGATCAACTGGGATCCACTTAAAGCTTTCCCCTTGATGAAGCAGTAGACATGTTTTATATAATATTTCTAAATATCCTGGCAGATCAAGCACCATTAAGAACCAAAAGAGCTAAAAACAAACCAGCACCCCGGTTAACTAAAACAACAAAGCAACGTATGCAGCTTAGAGATAAAGGCTGGAAGTCATGGTTACAAATCAAGTTTCAAATATCCATGCATTAATATAGGCAGTTAAGGAACCATAGCAAGCAATACATAAAACAGCACAAAAAAGCTTATTATAGCAACACCTAAAATTCTTCATCAAATAATTCAGAAAAATTCTGGAAATCAATAAATACATTGCTCAAGCCGCGGTGGTGCAGTGGTTAGCATTGTCGCCTCACAGCAAGAGGTTCTCCCCTTCGATTCTCGGCTGGAGAGTCTTCTGTGTGGAGTCTGCATGTCTTCCCCGCGGTCAAGTGATGTTAAAGATATGCAGGTAGGTGCGAGCGTGAATTGGCGTGCCTTCGTTGAAGGTTGGGTGTCGGGCTGGCAACTCGGCACCGTAAAAATCCACTGCCAATCATGAGTGGACCAGAGTTCCGCTGTGGCAACCCCTAACCCTGAGCAATGTATTTATTAAAAGACTTTTGGCTTTTCCCGAAAAGCCGAAAGTCTTTTAATAAATACACTGCACAGTCCCAGAAAATCAGCCCAACCCAGCCAATCCCCAACCAATAATTCCCAAAGTATTGCTTTGCAGTTTAACTCACATCTTACAAATGCATTAACCTCCTTCCTACAAAACAAGAATATTACAAATTCAGCCATCCACCTCCAATCATTGAAGCCACAAAAGGCCTTCACACTCACTCCAGTGCCAAAATCTATCATTAAAAGAATACACACATGCCCTTAAGACAACAACCACTGCCCCTGACCAACTTCCATCTGAATATCTCAAACTCACACCAGATACCCTTGGATATCCTGGCTTAATTCTAATAAACTGCTGTATAGGAGAAAAACATGTGCCTTATGGAAGAAATCCTATATAATACCCCCACCATAAATGCAGCTCATCAACCGAGCTCACAAACTATACACCAACCACCATTCTCTCAAGCTTATCTAAAATCTTGGAAAGATGCAAACACTCTCAACTACTACTTACTACATATATTATTTCTCATAGACTCCTCTATCCCTCATAACATGGTTTCAGACTCAATCACAGTACAACCACTGCTCTTCTAAAGTTCACAGATATAATAAATCACCACAGAAATTCAAGTCTTCTAACCTAAGCCCTATTTTTGTATCTATCCAGTCAATCATCAAATTCTCCTAACTAAACTTTCTTCCTATGGACTATCACCATCCTCACTTAACTGGCTTCTTAGTTGTCTCACTAACAGTTCCCAAGCAGTGAAATGGCAAGATGATTTTTCCACTTTCCTTTCTATATCTGTCGAAGTTCCACAAGGCTCCAACCTAGGACCACTACAGTTTAACATATTTATCAATGACTTAAACACAGCAGCTAAAGAGGCCATGTTAAAGAGGCCACCCCAGTACAATACACCAATGACCCCACTCTAATATTTGATCCTAGGGAACTACCCATGCAATAAATACTCACCCAGAAATCCTTCTTTTCCATAGAAGCTTGGCTTGACAACTCGCAACAATTCCTGAATCAAAAAAAAAAAAACAAATACATAAGCTACTACCATTCACACACAACTCTCTCTCATCCCAAAAACTACCTTTAACATACTGCTGTCCAAGAAAACCAATACATAACTGGTATCCCACAACAAACTACTATGTGGGATTACAGACAACCACCTGAAAATTGATCTCCACCTTCATCAAGCCATAAAGAAGACACACCAAATGCTAGGCTGCCTCTACAGAGTAAAACACTACCTTACTGACTCTGCTCGACAAAATACAGTAAGTACTTTTCCACTCCCCACTGTATTATATCTCTCTCTCATCCAAACCAGTCTCAGCTCCTCTCTATCAGCCAAACTAGAACAATGCTACAATAAAGTAGTCAAATTCACAACTGACCAACAATATAGATCACATCACTGCCTCTCTTTAAAACCAGCTCAAACTAAACATTTCTGTATTGTACTCACAATTAACTATAACTTTCAAACTGCTATATAACAATGAAAAAAAAATCCCCATCTCTTCACTTCATCATTCTACCTTACACTACTAAGACACTTCTATGCTTTACTGACAAATCATTACTCTCCACAACTAAACTTAACAACAATGCAAGATACTTTCTGCATTCACTCTACATTGCTGAAAGCGGGAATATCATCCCACATCTCTTAAGAGCAGTCTGCAACCTGAAAGACTTTAAATGCCAACTGAAGCAACATCTGATAGATAAACAGCTTTGCACCTGCACCATGCCTGGTTAAATTGGTACTAATGTAGCTATATGAATTTTGTGTCATAAATCTCTGCTGCACATAATGTAATGTACTATTATTGCAAGTATATCCTCCTCTATCACCTCATCTCCTTCATCTTCTATGTGCCTCCCTCCCCTCCATCCTTTCTTTGAGCTGCTCTAACTCTTTATGTCAAACATTTTTATTCATACACAACCCATGTAACAGTTATTTTTAATCGAAAGTCCTTGTGAAAGAATAGTTGTGTAAAATTTTACCATAACCATAGATGTCCTTCTCTTCTGTATTGCAGTATTCTTTACACATGGGTTGTCTTCTGCCCATTGACTTGACGTCCAGTCTGTATACAAAGCTTATAGCCACTGCCAGTACAGGGGACATCGCATGTAGGTTCTGACAATGTCAGCCGTAAGAGGACGTCTGCATGTACCATCCTCAGAATAAGGAAGCCCCATGAGGAACAATAGTTCTAAGGCAAACAAGGAGTCATCCTAGAAGGGACAAATTGCAGGGGGAAGGCGGGAGGGACAAAATACTGCAACATAGGTACATAGGGTAGGTACTAGGCTATCAGCCCTACGGTCTATACAAGCCTAGCCAAAAAGGTACCCTGGCTTTCGCCACCCAAGAAAATTATTTTCCTGTGCCCCTGTTGAGTAGAACCACAGAGGTGATCCCCGGGATGAATTTCCTATTTCCCATCCAAACATCAATATTTTTTTTTGAAGAGTGCTAATGAGGAGCTTTGTTTGATATAGATAGGCAGTTTGTTCCAGAGTATGAAAAGTTTCTGGGACAGGAATCTATCCCTCCAGCATGTTCTGTTTATTGTGGTGACAAGGTTTAGGTCCCTAGAGTGTGTAGCTCAGAGGGATTGGGATTTCTTTAAGTGGAGAATGTCCAACAGCTCAGGGTTTGACATAGCTTAGTATGTTAGGCAGAGATCGCCTCTGAGTAGGCGATATGCGATGGAGTAAAGCTGGAGTTTTTTTGAGACGGTCTGCATAGGGCATCTGTTTGAGGCCGGTAATCCTCTTCGTGAGGTATTTCTGCGGCCTTTCCAGTTGTTGTAGATGTCTTGTGAGGTACATACCAAAAAGGGCATTGTACTCTATAATGGGTCTAATGAGTGAAGAGTAGAGGGGAACAATGACCTCTTTTTTCCTGGATGAGAAACCTTTTGTGATGAAGTGTGCCACGTAAAAGGATTTCCTGACTACTGTGGCAATGTGATTATCAAAGGAGAGACTACTGTCCACCTGTGTCCTAAGGTCTCTTGTCACACTTTCGGTGTTAAGTAGACTACCACCTATGTGGTAGCTCATGGGTACAGAGTTTTTACCAAAGGGGATGACAATGCACTTTTTGACACTGAGTTTGAGGCCATGGCTTTGACACCAGGCATCTGTCTCAGTGAGGCCCTTTTGTAGGATGTCCACATTGTTAGGAGTTTCAGTTATGGCTCCTAGTTTACAGTCATCTGCGAACTTCGCTAGCCAAAGACCTTCTGTGTTAGCTTATACTTCAGAAAAGTAGATACCAAACAGGAGAGGACCCAGGTCCGAAGTCGGATTTGGAGTCTGCTACTTTCACAGTGTGGGTTCTGTCAGTGAGCCAGTTGGCAACCCATCTTGTGACATAAGGATTCATACCTAGTTTAGTGAGTTTATCTATAATTCCAGAGTGAGGGATGGTGTCAGAAGCCTTGGTGAGATCTAGATAGGCTGTGTGATCCACCTTAAACTCATCTATGGCTTTGGTGACTGCTTCAAAGAAGTCAGTCAGGTTTTGGAGACATGATCTGCCTTTTACAAACCCGAACCGAGTGGGGTCCAGAGTTTGGAGATTACCAATGTCTTTTTTATAAGATCCATAATGATACGTTCCATGGCATTGCAGACCAGGGTCATTAGGCTAATGGGCAGTAGTTCCTAGGGTCTGTGGTGGCTCCCCCTTTGTGGAGTGGGATAACCATCGTTGTGTGCCATTCAGTGGGCTCAAAGCCTGAGGTGAGGCTATGATTGAACATGGTGCTTAGGTGGGGTGCCAGTTCATTCTGTAGTTCACGTAAAACGCAGCCTGGAATGTTGTCAGGTCCCATGGATGCTGTCTTCTCGGCTTTGGAGAGTGTGGTTTTTACCTGTGCAGCCATGATTACAGGAACTTTGCATTCTTCTGGTATAGAGATGGGCCCTTTAGAGGGTAAGGGGGGGGGGGAACCTATCTGCCAGGATGTTGGCAATATCAGTTGGTTCTGTATATTTAGTGCCATTGTGCTGTAACTCAGGGCAGATCTCAGTGTTGCCATTGAGAGTCTTGACATAGCTATAGAATGCTTTGTGGTTGTCTTTAGAATCAGTGGCGATTCTGTTTTCATAACTAGCTTTGGAGGATTTTATGAGGGATCTCAGCATCTTACTGAGGCTGACCAGGGAGTTCTTCCAGTCATGGGATTTTACTATTTTTTTGCAACAGTTTCTTTCTTCTGATGTTCAGTTTGTTTATGGCAGGGGACCACCAGATTGGCTTCCTTTTTTTGGAGGATAGCATCTTGGTTCTGTTAGGGATAGCATGATCCATGCACTCGTGTAAGTGCTTATAAAGTGCATTTGTGTAGGATTCAGCAGTTGTACCTCTATTGTCCGTCTGCATAGGTGTTGTGAAGTTTGCCACTTCTGTCTTAAGAAGCATGAAGTTGGCTTTGGATATTTTTTTTACAGTGGTTTCCCTAATGGGGGGTGGGGGCAGGATGTGGATGTCTAGGCTGATTAGCTTGTGGTCAGAACTGACCAACAAGGAATTGACCTCTGGTGTGGAACACCGGTTGCCCATGTTGGTAATGACCAGGTCTAGGATACTGCTGCCTCTGGTGGGGGTATGGATAAGTTGATCCAAGGCGTTGGAATTTATGAATGCCAGAAAACGTTGAGCAAAAGAGTTGGTACATGAGTAGTTTTCCCAGTTAATGGTGGGTAGTTGAAATCACCCATTATTAAGGTGTTGAGTTGTACCCTAATATTTTCCAGTGTATCAAGAAATGAGGAGTGGGAATCCTGGGGCATGGTGGGGGATCTGTAGCAAGTTACAATTTGGATTGCAGTCTTGCCCAGAGTTAGTTGCACTTGGATAATCTCGGATGCATTATGCTGAGCAACTAGCCTGGAGGTGTGGATATCCTTAATGAATATGGACATGCCTCCACCTTTAGTGTTTCAGTCCAGGTTAGGTGGCTGAAAGGTGTGGTATGAATTATAGCCTGGTAATGCAGGGGTGCTATCTGGAGCCTTGAACCAGGTCTCTGTCACTGCACAGATGTCAATGTTCTCCATTTTAAGGAGTGCCTCGAGTGAATGCATTTTGAGGTTTAGACTTCTAGCATTGAGTAGTATTACCTTCAGATTTTGCTTGCTTGTATCTGTTACAGTGGTGAATTTGTCATTTGAACCTTAGGGTGGCAAGAGCCTTAGCTAGTATCCAGAATCCCAAGGTCGATAGGTGCAGGCCATCTCTGGCAAAGCATCGTGGTCTGTCAGTCATGTCATCCCAGGCAGACAGATACTGGCTCCCCTTAGAATGACACCAGAAGCTTAGCCAATTGTTGAAGTTAATCATTTTGTCCTTGTACTGTGGTATCATTCTGGGTGATGGCAGGATGCTACTCAGGGCTAGGGTCATATCTGCCTGGGCTACAAGATTGGAGAGCTCCTCCATGTCTCTTTTCATGTAGTCCAGGGAGGTACGTCTCAGGTCATTCACACCAACATGGACAATGACAGAGTCATATTTGTACTTGTTGTGGACTGACCTGAGTGCGTGCATTATGTGGCGGATCCTGGCACCCAACAGGCAGCTGACAGTAACTTTCTCCTTGTTTAGCCTGGTGAGTGAACATCGGTGTGCCTGACTATAGTCACCTATGACTAGAGTGTTGGGTACGTTGTTATGCCTTATGGGCTGTGGTTGAGTGACACACTGAGTTTGTGGGCTATGTGTCATTTGGGTTGTGTTGGGGGGAGGGGGTTGCATGTGTTTCTGCTTTGGAGGTCTCTGTTGCTTGAGCAGATTTTTATTGAGAGCCTCCGTGAATGTAGGTGTGTGTTTTGTGTTGCTATGTGTGTGTTTTGGTGGTGTAGGTTTTGAGGGACTATGTGATGAGTGTGCTGTGGTGCAAGTGTTTACCTTCTCCTCTTGACTGTCTAGTCCAGTCTTGGGTGAAGAGAGCTTTGCTTCCAGTTTGGCTATATAAGTGCATCTCTCACAGGTTGTAGTGTTGGGTGGTAGGAGGAGAGGGTTGTCTGTGTACATGAAGCAATTGCTGCATTGCCCCAAGATGCCCAGATTCATCACGTAGACAGGAGAAAACACCGGGAGCTGACCCTTAGACATGCCTGGATAGGTGCTGAGAAGAGAAGAACATCTATGGTTATGGTAAGATTTTATGCAACTATTCTATGTCCTTCTATTCAATGTTGCAGTATTCTTTACACATGGGAGAGTGCCAAAGCTTAGTGGGAACTCAGAGAGGAGGAAGGAACAGAAGAAGAAAGTGAGGAAGAAATTTCCACAAATCCATGCAGAAGAGGTCTGGCAAATCCTGTCCCGGACCTAGAGATAGTGTCCAACTTGTAATGTTTGGTAAAAGTATGGACTGAAGACCAAGTAGCAGTGTCCAAAATTGCATTAGTATCCAGGCCTTTAAAGAAAGTCCTTGATGAAGCAACTGATGTAGCGGAATGGGCTCTGACAGAAGACAGTGATTATCCATGAAAAACACAGCAAAACACAACAGCCTTAGAAATCCAAGATGAAATAGTTTAGAAACAGGTAAACCCAGATCCCTGGGATGAAAAGACAAAAATAGCTGATCTAACTTCCTTATAGATTTTGTTTTGTCAAGGTAAAATCTAAGCTGTCTGTGTACATCTAAGGTATGCAAAATCCTCTCACTAGAAGATTGAGGAGAAAGGAAGAAGGTGGGCAATTGGATAGAATGATTAAGAGACAAGCCATTCATCACTTTGAGGAGTAATCTTTCTTTCTTTCAAACCTAAAGATACCATGCCCTTGTGGAAGACCAAGAAAGGAGAGGATGCCATCAAAGCCTGAATCTCAGAAACCCTTCCTAGAAGAAGTTAAGGCCACCAGAAGCGCTGTTTTCCAAGTGCAAAACTTCAAAGGATCCGAGGCCACGGGCTCAAAAGGTGCCAGAGCTAATTCCTCTAAGACATAGTTAAGATCCCAAGGAGAAGGCACTGGTTTCCTGGGAGGTTAGATATGGAGGAAGCCTTTAAGAAAAAGTTTAACTTCCAATCTGGAGGCTAAAGGATGTGCTAATGGCAGACAAGCAGAAAGAGCAGAACAGTGGACTTTCACTGAGGAATATGACAAACCACTGTTAAGCAATTCACACAAGTAAGAATGTACAACTGGAATGTCTACAGATGTCGGATCTAGACTTCTTTTGAGGCACCAGATAGAAAATCTTTTCCATTTGGAAATGCAAGATTTCCTAGTACTGGGTTTCCTGTCCTCCTGCAAAACCCTAAGCACATCCTGTGACAAAAGGTGCCTGTAAGGAATCAGAAATTGATCATCCACAGGGTCAACTGTAGTGTTGACAGATGTGGATGAATCAAGAATCCCTTGCCTTGTGTGAGAAAGTCCAACCAATGAGGCAACTTGTGGTGCTGGCCCTTGGCTAATTGCAGAAAAAGAAGGAACCAATGCTGTCTTGGCCAAAAGGGAGTCAGCAACATGATTTTTGGTCTGTTCTGCTGAATTTTCAGCAAGACTTTTTGAATTAGAGGGAAGAGGGGGATTGCATAAAGAAACATCCCCTTCCATGAGAAAGATAGGGCATCAACCTTCCAGGACAGAGGATGTGGGACCCTGGCACAAAATAGGGGAAGTTATCTGTTTTGAAGGGAGGTAAAGAGATCCAGTTGTGGAATATCCCATTGGTGAATTAGATCCAGGAATGCATCCCTGTGAAGCATCCATTCATGGGATTGTGTCATGGATATGCTTAATGCATCTGCCATAGAGCTTTGAACCAAGGGTAGGTAAACAGCATGAAGAGTTACTTTGTACTGAAGAGCTAACTCCCATGTCTTGACGGCTAACGTGCAAAGAAGATAAGATTTGCCCCCCCCCCCCTGCTTGTTTATGTACCAGAGAGCAGTGGTACTGTCTGTAAAAATCTTGAGAGGGCCTAGTAGGAAAAGAGGATGAAAGGTTTGCAAGGCTAGAATTAGAGCCTTTATCTCTCAGATGTTGATGTGATCCCTCTGCTAAGATGGAGACCAAATACCCTGAACCTTCCTGGAAGCAAAGGTTGCCCCCAAGCCTATGTCTGAGGCATCTGTGAACATCTGTTGAGAAGGCTGGGGTAAAGGAACAAGAGACCTGAATTCAGAGACAGTTGTTGAATAAACCAGCAGAGCTCTGTTTTCAAGCAGGGGAGGAGAGGAACCAGGGCATCTAAAGGGTGAGCATGTTGAGACCAGGTTGTCTTTAGAAACCATTTCAACTTCCTCATATGAAACATTGCCAAAGGCAGCATGGGGATCATGGAAGCCATGAAGCCCAGAAATCTCAGAAATTCCCTGGCCTGGATAGATGGGAGAGCAGAAGACTTTCCATGAAGGATGTAAGAGAGAGAATCTTGTCTGCAGGCGATCTGTCCTGAACCTGCACCCTAAGCAGATGTGATCCTGAGATGGAGTCAGACTGGATTTCTTGAAACTGATTGTGAACCCTAGGCCCTGAAGGAGAGGATTAGCCTCCACAAGGTTTTGAGACAATTGATCTGGATTGTTGGCCAGAAAAAGCAGATTATCTAAGTAAGGATAAACTTGAACCCCACAGATCCTAAGGAAAGCAATGGCTGGGCCCAAGCACTTTGTGAAAACCCTTACAGTAGTGGAAAGACCAAAAGGCAAGGTAGAAAACTGAAAGTGCAAAGAACCCACTGGTAAACATAAGAATTTCCTGTACTAAGGGTGAATGAGGATATGCAGATAAGCATCTTTGAGATCTAGGGAAGCCATGAAAGACTGAGGAGAAATGACAAGAAAAAGTGTCTGAAGTGACAGTATCCAGAAAGAAGCCACTACCAAGAAAATGTTTAAGTGAAAGAGGTCTATAATTGGTCTCCAAGGACCATCCTTTCTTGGCACCAGAAACATTCTGGAGTAACCCCCCCCCCTTCATCTCTGATGCAGGGGTACAGGCTGAATAGTACCTTGAGCAAGCAGCTGAGATAGGATCTGAGGAAACAGATGAAGTAGGCAGGGAGGGGGCTGAGGAATCCTTATGAAAGAAGGGAGAGTCTTCCAAGTCATAAAGTAACCTTTTTGGATCATGGAATGAAACCAGGCATCCTGAGTGATTTTTACCCAGGTTGGAAACAAAGAGACAGGTGAAGAGAAAGAAGTGTATGACTTGGAAGAGAGGGGTGGTTGTCACAGGGAATTGGGTCTAGCCTGAAAGAGTTGCTGAGAAGGAGGAGCAGAAGCAGTAGCTTTGGATTGAGGGGGTCTCACAGTAGACTTCTTAGCCCTAGCACCAGAAGAAGAAGCACAGGAAAAATGAGCTGGTCTTGTAACAAAAGATGTTTTGGCAGGGAAATTCCTATGGAATTTGGGAAATGGTGAAGCAACCAAGTGTTTAAAATCCTGAAGTTCCTTTCATTTTTCCTGTAGGGCTTTAAATAGTTCTGCATTTGCTGAACCAAACACAGCACACTTATCTAGAGGAGCATAAAGCAACTTAGCTTTTACATCATCAGACAATGACTGAAGCCTTAACCAGGAACCTAAGCACAGAGATAGAATCAGCAGCCCTGGAGGATTCCTCTACAACATCATAGCAACTTAGCTTTTACATCATCAGGCAATGACTGAAGCCTTAACCAGGGATGTATCCTAAGCACAGAGATAGAAGCAGCAGCTATGGAGGATGCTTCTACAGCATCATAGCTGCACTTGATGGAATGTTTAGCTACCTGAGAAGATGCAGCCAAAAGTGGGAGAACCTGTGATTTAACCTCAGAATCTGGTAACTGAACCAAAGTCTGAGAAGCCTAAGAAAGTAAAGCCAAAGAATATCTAAACATATGTGCCTGGTAGTTAATAGCTCTAATAGCTAAAGTAGAAGATGTATATACCTTCTTACCCAGTCTCTCAAGAATTTTGCTTTCCTTATCAGAAGGAAAAAGCTTGGTAGAAGGAGACAAGTAAAGAGATTTATCAGAAACAGTGCAGACCACAGTTGGTTCAACAGAGGGGCACTTATAAAGAAACTTGCTTTCATTTAGTACTTTATAAAATCTATCAGGCCTCTTAAGAGCAAGGGCCTGGGAGTCATGAGTTTTGTAAGAAGAAGCAAAAGCTTCCAGAAAGGGTGGAAGAACTGGAGGAACAGTAGGGGGAGCAGGAACCTCCAGTTGTAGCAGATCATAATAACGCTTTTGCTCCTCAGAAATATGGGAGGAATCCCATTTGAAGAACTTCCTCAGCTTATTAATGGTTTCTCCAAAGGAAAGTTCTTCAACTGGGGAATCTTCCCCATTAGACTCCTCCTCAGGAGATTCATATTCCAGAGGGGAAGTAATCTGGTCTGGGTAGAGTATGCAAGGGAATGTTCATCACAGGAGGAACCCTCAGAATTAGAGGGATGAACCTGAGGTACAGCAGCCTGCACAGGAGAAGACGTAAATGCAGGAAGAGGGAGAGAGGAAGAAGATGGCTTCAAAGCCATCAAGGCCCTAATAAGTGTCTATGTTACATAAACGAACGATCAAAATGTCGAGTACAACATACTCAACAACCTTTGATCGATCGTTCATGTAATCGGAGACTCCAAATGCCGAAATTTGGAGTTCCGAAATGTTTTGGTCAGCCATCCTAGTCAGTGTACAGTGTGATGTAGACACGCTACACTGTTCGGAATAGCTAGGTAAGAGGCTGCTTTGCTTAATATACCAACTCCGAGATCGCTGTACATTGGGTAAAGGGCATTTTCCCGGTAATCGCTTGTTGCGATTACCGGGAAATTGCCCTTTCCCCAATGTACAGCGATCTGGGAGTTGGCATATTTAGTTAGGGGGGACTATGCCGGAGTCCTCCAGTAACACAAGCCGCTGTTCCCCCCTGTCGTCCATAATGGATGCCTGCATTGCCTTGGATGTGCTAGCATCCGAATCCTTGGCGGCTTCCCCAAGGGTACCCACTGAAGAAGTGGACCCAACCTGCAAATGGACCACTGGGTCTTCACTGACCTCAAGGGGGATGTCAGAAGTAGTAGGCGCAGCTGAAGAGGTTTCAGGTTTCTGCTTACTCACCATCCTCTTCAAACTTGGCTCGGCTGAAGCACCTGCAGAACCTTCCATAGCATGCCTAGTGACACGTTTGAGTTGTTGATTCTCAAGATAGAGATTTAAGGCAGAAAGATGGCTACATAAAGTCTTTGGCGAAAAGTCCTGACAGATAGAACAGGAATGATAATCGTGGCTAGGCCCTCAACAAAAAGATAGAGTTTGTGGCTATCATTATGTGGGAATTATCATTGGAATCTGCCTTCCAAACCTACACGTGCCCTTCCTGGATGATATGAACAATAGCAAACAGCAGTAGCAACAAAAAGAATCCCCAAAGGGGTACTTATCTGAAGCTGGCAGCAACACACAGAATCTGACTGCAGACCATACATAAGAGTCAACTTTCTGAAATGGCAGAGAAAAAAATTCTGAGGATGGTACATGCAGACATTCTTTTATGGTTGACATTGTCAGAACCTATGTGTGATGTCCCACGTACTGGCAGTGGTTATAAGCTTTTGTATGCAGGCTGGATGTCAGGTCACCGGGCGGAAGACAACCCATGTGTAAAGAATACAGCAATATTGAATAGAAGGACATGCAACTGATGTCAAAGATGCCTGAATAATGGAGCTGTTGCTCATGAATGACACCGTAAATAATGAAACAATGCAAATAATGTCCATGCTGTCTATATAATGGAGCTTTTCACCACAGGCCTCCACTGAAAATGGGCACTGGACTTTCCCAGTAAACAAATGCCAATAAATAAATAAAAAGTTAAAGTCTGGACAGCTACATCCTATTAGCAGTAAAGAGGGCCATTAAATTTTCATGATATGAAATAGAAGTACAAAGAAAAACTATGAAAGCCATAATAAAGAGCTCATAACAATTTCTTGAGTACACAATTCAAGCAGTAATTCAGGAGTAGACTGTGGGTACGAGATTTATAGCAACTAATTAGGTAAACACTAATGTCAAGGGCCCTTACTTGACCAAGTTCGCAGATGATTGTAAACTGGGAACTATTACAGATTCCCCCATGACACAAATATCTTACAAGAGGGTCTAACACAGACAAATCGGCTGGTACCAAAGTCATAGAATAAAACTTTGAACTCAATGCCAAGAAATGCATTTGCTTTATAGTGCCTTTTTGGAAATATACCACCCAGGCTAATTACTTCATCGATAAGACACCCCTAAGAGTTGACCCAGTAGCAGGGATCTAGAAATATATGTTGAGAGTAATCTGCCTTTGACCAACATTTGGTTAAGGTAGTAAGAAAATCATTTTATACCACCCATCTTATAAGTAAAGGCATGGTATCCAGGTTCAAGGAAGTCTTAGTGCCACTTTATTCGGCCTTTATCAGACCCATCATTGAGTATAAAGCCCCATTCAGCATTTACCTGACCAGACATATACAACAGTTGGAATGCCCACAAAGGTTCTTTACCAGTAGAATCCAGGGTATTAATAAATTGCCCTGTATGGATTGCCTTAAAGCCCTATTGTTATATTCCATCACCTACAGGTTACCAACAGGCGATCTATGCCTGGCATCCTCGGATCCAGCTCTGATGCACCTTTTGCACATTAGCAAAACTAACAACATCAGAACCACTATACTGAAGGATTTACCTTTTGCATGTGATATAAATAAGAGATGTTGGCAAGACAGATATATGTCTCAAAATATCCCCATGCTCTGGAACAGTCTCCCCCATCCATGTGAAGCAGAGTCCATCCCTATCCCTATTTAAGTTTAACCCTGACCAATGTATGGGAAATTGGAAAGTCACCCCAGCTCTGGTCTACTTGTCTCTGAGAGACAGTGGTAGACAGTAATGCCCAAATTAACATACTCTCACCCCACATGACATCTAGAAATGTCTTACTTAACATACCCACTCCTAACAAATGTCCATGATGCACAGGGACATAACTGGGTTGGACTGTATGGCTAGGCTTATAAAGGCTCTAGTGGTCATTAGCCTAGTATATAACTATGAACCTATGTCCTCCAAAATTGCATGGGTACCATTAGTTGTGCACTGTGGTAGGAGAATGGAAATCTAATGTTACAGTCAGATATGCTTTAGTTAGAACTTCATCCACAAGGAGAAGCCCAAAAGGGGCAGTGTGTGTTCTTATATTACATTTAAAGAATCCATTACTTGTGGTCTGCAAGAAATCCAAATGGCAATATAGTATTCTGTAAACCAGAATAGAGTCTATTTTACAGGCAAAGTGCTGCAACTGGGTTTAAATTCTACTAACAACAAAATAAAGGAAATACAGATACTGCTATTTCACTACAATCAAAATGATTTGTTATACAATGTCTGATTTGATAATAATACAGCATTCACATATTAGAATGGGAAAAAACAGTTCTGCTAGCATCTTGGAAAATGGAATTGATATACTCATACATTGCTCTCAGGGAGCACATTTATTTTATTTACACTTTGTTGACCAGCTTAGTCTCACTAGGGCAATAGCTTCTATTCAGGGGAAAAAACTAGAGGTAGTATTCATACTGACAAGGGAAAATTTGGCCAGGTCACTGGGAAACGTTTCACTAGGGACACTAGAGACCATTTCCAGACAGTGGATGGAGGGAGATGGTGGCTTGACTTCAGAGTGTGTGTTGTTACCTGACTTTAGTACTAAGACTTCTGTTTCAGCAAAGATAGGAGACAGTAGTCTTGTTTAACAAGAAACTGTGTTGGAGGAAGAGACTTTGCAGCTTGCGACCTGAGTCACAAGCTGCTTCTGGGGCAGATGTTGTGGATCATTTCTCTGCTTTGGAGAGAGTTTCTGCTGCTGTTTCTGTTCAGAATTGCGCTACAGGACCGGAAGAAGTGCTTCCACTGACATCAGTGAGCGAAACTATCAAAATGAGTTATGCTTCTGTAATCGTGGCAGTGAAAAAGAGGATGAAAGGTAGTCTGCTGCTCAAAAAATGTGACTCTGTTTAAATTTCAGCTAAAACTACAAAGGTGGTAGATCATTATTTTGTTTGATACTCTTTGGTAAAGCTACTGGGCTCTAAGGTAGCTAATATTTGTACTTTGATTCATTTGGGCACTGAATAGTTCTGTGAACTGACTTTTGATATGTTAAATTCTTTTTTTGTGAGATTGCATACCAAACTGCATTCTCATCCTTGTAATGAGTATGTTTTTGTTGGGACTTCCTCTATTTTAGAAGAAAAAACTGTGCAATTTCAAACAGATATACTGTAATAATCTGATGTAAAACATACAGTGTTACTAAGAGTTATGATGACAGGAAGATCTGGACTGGTGTGTGGCAGTTTCACAACATTTGTCCTCTGCAATTAATATACGGGGAGCTGGAGATATTGTACTTTATTGGGATCTGATGCACATCTTGACTGTTGACTGTACAAAAAATGACAATGTTCTCAGTGTGGTCAATGTGGGCATAATGTTAAAAATTAACAATATGTTTAAAATGCTCTGTAAAAGGTCATGCTTGGTGTGAAGAACGGAGATACTGCCAGCACAGCTAGCTGGAATTGTGTAAATAATTATATGTCATTGGTGAATACTGAATGATTTATATAAGATGCTTGTGTTACAAATGTATTAGAACTTTATGTCATGTGTATATCAAACTGCTTGTACAGATGTGTGTGTGTGTGTGTGTGTGTGTGTGTGTGTGTGTGTGTGTGTGTGTGTGTGTGTGTGTGTGTGTGTGTGTGTGTGTGTGTTGGAAAGGTATTTGTAAAATGTTTGTGTTAAAATGGATCCACAGTGTGCCCCACTGAAAGAGAACAGAAAATTGCTTGCAATATTGTAACTGTTTAAATGTATATATTTTAACAGTGGAAACTGGAATACTGGAGGCTAACTTCAGAAAAATAACTGAAATTAAATTACTTTATGGCTAGTCCATAAAAGATGGTATATTTCAGTTTTTAAAGCAGCAAGAGACACAATGTCTCTACTAGGAAACTTTCAGTATTGTCTTCAGGGTGAACTAATTGCTGGTCTTGAAAGCATGTAGGATGCAATTGTTTTATAACTTCCAGTATCTGACAGAGATCTGAGGAGAAGCCCTTGTCCATATATTTTTACAGGTAGATGCTAAATACTGCCAACTTCAGGAATGGGGGTTTGGCCTGGGGACTAGAAGTCAGATGACAAGAAGTGATGTCATTCAGCAATCTATCCCAGCAGTAATATATATAATTTTGAGAAATCTGTTAGTGAGACAGAGCACTCAGTCTTGGACCTGATAGCAACTAGAAGATCCATTTACCACATTTGCCTTACTCTATTAGTAAGTTCTTAGGTTATAATAATTCTCTTAGATTCAGTCAGGAATATAGTGAAGCTTAGTTTATATATTTGTCTTTATTTATTTGAGAGTGTCCTGCAATGTTGTTTTAAATATTTCCTGTGGTTTTGAACTCTGGTGTCGCTGTGAATATATATTTAGTATTGTCTTGTTCTTTTATTATTTATTATTAAATATATTTAAACCTTTCATTGTGGCAGATCTGTGTAGAGATATTTAAGTTTTGAGAGTACTTGCATATTTATTTGGTGACACTGTGTAAGCCACTCCTAAGGCCCTTGTTCTTGGTCAAACTACCATTTGTGTTAATATTAATATTACACAGTAACATTGGACACCCTTTGTTAATGGCCTTAAAGTAGCTGATAAGGGGTTGACTGGTGGTAGTGGTAACTACCTTAGAGTCTGGGCAGAAGGAGGCATAGCTAGTAAACCTGTGCCAGCCTTTCCCAGGTGTGTGTGTGTGTGTGTGTGTGTGTGTGTGTGTGTGTGTGTGTATCAAACCTCAAGAGGTGTGTACATCAGCTACTTAGACAGAGACATGAAGCACTGGTTGGACAAAGAGGGTGCTGGAGGTCATGACTTGGTCACTCAGCTGAGATCTCAACTCTATAGCTGTGCTAGTGGGGAATCTTATTGGGGATCTGAAGAAAGAGGGAGAAACCAGCCCCGGACTGACTGTGGTCTCTGTGTGCTCTTAAGGAAAATTGCACTTTACTGTGTGTGTACTTGTTATCCTCCCAGTGTGTATGTCCCGCCACTGTTGCCAGTAGTGAGCATTGAAGCTCCTTGATTACTGGACCAGTGCTGGGGCATTACACCTCTAAATATGGAAAAATGTGGCTACTCCGTAGCCTGCAATAAGTTATAACTGGAGCTAAAGACTTCCTGAACACTGTTGGTGTAGTGTATAGTCCAAAGGGTGAGGCAGAGAACTAAAATGTGATTCAGACACACAAAACCTTAAGAAACGCCTGAAGTCTGGATGAATACAGATGTGATGATAAACATATTTTAAATCTAGTGTTACCAGGAAACTTAAAAGAGGAAGAGGAGGCAACAGGTTGTGAAGTGACAGCATTTTGAACTTGGGCACTATCACAAATTGACTTAGGAAAGAAAAATTCAAAACTGGTCTCCAAGCATTTTCTTTCTTTGGCACCAAAAACATGCATGAATAAAACCTTTTCCAATCTGGGAGGGATGAACTGGCTCTGTCACAACCTGAGACAACATGTGTTGAAAGAATGGGGGAAACAAAGAAATCTGAACTTGTGAATGAGGAATTACCTCCTGGAAAGGAGGAATTTCATCCTACTGCCATCTCTTACCTTGATGAATGACCTTAGAACCCATTGGTCTGAAACTATTTGTTGCCAAAGAGGGAAGTGGAGATTTGTACTTCCTGGAAGGGTAAAGAGATTTGCCATGGGGTGGGGGGTGGGGATATGGTAAAAAGTCCCTTAAATAGTAATTTTGACTTGGACTGTCTTTGGCTTTGAGAGGTTCATGTAATCTTTTTGGAACCCCTTGCCATTTCTTCTTAAATGTCTGTTTATCAACATTTTGCTGAAACTCTATATTTTGCTTCTTGCCAAAATTTGATGAGGTGTTACAGAATCCCTTAGAAAATTTGGAAAAGGAAGACATGAAAAATCTTAGATATTCCCTGTATCCAGCTTACCCCTCTAATCATACTTTTTGATAATCTCTGCAGCAGAGGAACCAAAAACTATCTATCCAGTGGAGAATTTTAAAATTTCATTTTTGACATAATCTGGGAGGTTCTGAGAACACAGCCAGGGAAACCTCCTAAAAACACTCTGGAAGTAGTGACAGAGTCATATACACACTTTAAACAATGAGTTGTGACCAACATAATGGAAGAAATTACACCATTTAAAGCAGGTTTTTTCTCACAAGAAAAGAAACTGCAGGCAAAGCATTCCTCATACTTTCACAATTAGTTAGAATAAACTTTAACCCATGAGCCTGATAATTCAAATTTTACACTTTTTCCCATACTTATCAATTATTTTCCCATCCTTGTCAGGAAAGAAGGGCGTAAGTGGCAACCGCCAGCGCATCAATACTGGGGTTGAGAGGTGGACCTGGCTCAACATTTGGAGGTACCTAACAAGTACACTACATGTTGCATGCATGGAGCATGAGCTTGAAAGGCTGCACTGCAAATGTATTTCCACATGTAGTTAAGAGACCTAATGCAAAGCACTAGTAGCAGAGCTTAAACAGCTACACTGAGGGCAAGGGTGCACCACAGGGATGGTACATAGCTCAATAGGGCCATCAAGCCAACCATCTCCTACCACCTGACTTTTGCTGTGAAAAATGAATGGGCCAACTAGGATACCCAGACAGATCGAATGGTCCTAATGGCTCTTGCCATCTCACACCAATGGAATAAATGAACTGCTTGGGTGTGGGTAGAGTAGCCATTGGCCTTGTCTGGAAAGAGCAGCCCTCTCAACAGTCCCTATTTTGGAAGAGTGTTTTTATTTTTAGGCCTGATTTATCTCTGCACATGATGTACCTATGTTTGGAGGTGGGTCCCTATTTTCAGGCTTGATTTAACCCTTAACACAACTTTCTGAACTCCCCTCATCACATCTGATTTTTAAACCTGTCTTGTACACAGAAAACCACATTACATGACCAACATACTAGAACCACCATAAATTTTGCTATAGAGATTATTAGTCTACATATTTTACATTGTCTCTTTGATAACATACTTATGTATTTTTTGTCTCTCTCTCTCTCTCTCTCTTTGCTTTTCAAGCATAATTTTCTAAGTAGTATCCTATCCCACATTCCTCTTGGAAATGGGAAAAATTATGTGCTATTTGTTATTCAAATGTTATGCTAATTAAATGTCCACATTTTTGGCTGGATGTACCCACTCTACAAGGGCCTCTGTTCCTACTTTTGATGTTTGCAAGTTGAAAGGTATGCTACAGATTTAAGAAAAGAAAAACATAAAAGAAATACTTCTTACAGTGACATTAATTAATTCAACAAACTTTGACTTTTTATTTCCAGTTTTCCAAAATCTTGTGTAATCAGTTTTCCTCACATAAAAGCAGGGCAATCTCCTTTTCTCAAAAGTAATGTCTACTATTCCTTCTGTTTTTCATAGCATAAAGTAGCCACACTCTGATGCACTATTAATAAACTCTTAGAAGTCTTTTCAAACCCAAATACTGCAGCTTTTGCAATGCTTTAGTAGCAACATTGATTAAAATGTATTCTCAGACCAAATATTGCTGTATCTGTATTATTCTGATTTAGTAGAAAAGCAAATATAAACATATTTTCCTTTCTGTTTGAACACTGAAATCGCTGCCAATTATTTCACCTTTATTTTGTACTTTGTATTTTCACAAAACGCTTTATTTTTCCAGCTCTGTGGTGTAGAGGGAAAAAGTCCTGACTACATTCCAGGTAACCTGAATTTAATTAGTGACTCAAACTTTGGTGCAGCTAGCAAGAGAAAGGGAGATGTGATGAGTCACTGCCTGTTTACTACTCTCAAGGGGAAGGGGGTGGTATGCATCTGGGGTACACACTCTGTGTTAGAAACCTAAGCGGAGACCAGAAATCACTCAGACATGTTTTTGCAAGGCAGATAAGGCCTTTCAGGGTTTCATTACCCATGGAAGCTGATGCTAAATCTTGCAACAGCCAACTGCAACCACTGCATAATACAACCCCTGCCGTTGACTGAAACTCACTCAGAGGTTGTTACTGCAAAGGAGACTGAGCCTATGAGGGTTACCATTAGTCATGGAAATGGGTGATACACCTTGGACAATACACTGCATATCCTCCCTTGGACATCACCAGACGTGCACGGGGAACTATACAGCATAACAGAACATTCCCCTGATTACTCCTGGATGATTGCCATAATGTAGCTGCGCTCTTGCGCCATAAATTGGAAAAGTATGTAATAACAGTTATGATAAAGGTTCGTAGAAGCAGAGGTGAAAGAAACTACTTTTACTCTTCACTTGGAACCATATTTTACTACATCATGCTTCCCACAATTACAGAATTTTGTTTCTTTAAAGTTACATTCTTATAAGCTCTGTTTTTCATTACTATAGCAAAAACAAAATCTTTTACTTTTCTATTTTTTTTATCTGAATTTGAATCTTGTGTACTCTGCCAACAGATGACTTGTGCCTTCTCCACTACTGCGCATCTTTGTCTGCTGTTTCCATGTTCAGTGCTACTAAAGGTTTTCTTGGGAACATTAAATCTACATTGTATAACAGCTTTCTCTGACAAGTTTCACTGGAAATACAACTACTGTAGCCTGGCTTGCTTTCATGAATACCCAGTACTGCCGCAAAGCTCAACACAACTTGACAAAAATAAAAAGCACGATGCTTGTTAGTATTATTCAAAACATACCCAATGCTTCTGTTGTAGTATCTCATTTATTATATGTCCTTTGTGAGTATCCCACTAAAGGAACTTATTTTGCAATACCTGTCGAGGTGCAGTGGTAAATAGTACAAGTCTTAAAAAATGGACATGTGTAAAATCTTACCATAACAGTACATGTCCTTCTGTTCTCTGTTGCAGTATTCCTTAAGTAATGGATCTCCTACCAAGGATAGCACAACATCCAGTCAGTATACCAAAGCCTTTAAGAATTTATAGACGTTGTAGGTCACACATATGGTCCCTCTGCAAGGCGTAGTTCATAAAGGTGATGTATGGATGTACAGCTATACATATCTCAAAACTGAAAAGCCCCAGAAGAAGCAGAATGTCCCTAGGGACCAGGAGGAACATGTGCATCCAGGAGAAGGAAAAAAGAGGAATCCCTGATTAGGAAGGCAAGAGGAATAGGGCAGAGCAGAAGGGGGAGGAGGGAGTGAATACTGCAACATTGAAGAGGATATCTACTGTTATTTTAAGATTTTACACAACTGTACTATGCCCTCCCATATCACTGTTGCAGTATTCCTTATGTAAGGGAGAATACAGGAGCTCAAAAAAAACCTAGGAGGAGGAAGGCACTGAAGAACCCTTCAGAAACCCATGCAACCCATGGCAAAGCCAGTTCTTGCTCTGGAAACAATATTCAACTTATAATGTTTAGTGAAGGTATGGACAGAAGTCCAAGTAGCAACCTCAGGGATGGAATTGGTATCCAGTCCTTTGAAAAAGGCACCAGAAGAACCAACAGCTCTTGTAGAATGTTTTTTACAGAGGCAAAAAGAAATTTACCATGAAAGGAATAATAAAAAAGAAATGGCCTTAGAAATCCAGGAAGATATGGTTTATTTAGAAACTGCCAAACTCAAAGATATGGGATGAAAGGAAACAAAACGTTCCTCAGATTTGCGAATGGCCTTAGTCTTATCCAAATAATAACTGAGCTGTCTATGCAAATCCAAAGTGTGAAGAACCTTCTCACTAGCAGACTGTGGAGAAGGAAAAATGGTGGGTAAATTTATAGCCTGATTAAGATACAACTCATTGACCACCTTGGGCATAAAAGAATGATTAGTATGAAGAGACACCCTACCTCTGTGAAAAACTAAAAAAGGAGCCGCCCTAACAGCCTGAACTTCAGATATTCTCTTAGCTGAAGTAAGGGCCAAAAGAAGAACTGTCTTCCAAGTACAATGTTTCAAGGAAACTGAAGCTGCAGGCTCAAAAGAATCCTGAGTCAATTTTTCAAGAACAAACTTGAGGTCCCAGGAAGTTGGAGTAGGCTTCCTGAGAGGTCAGATATGAAGGACATTGTTAAGAAATTGTTGGACCTCAAACCTAGAGGACAGAGGAGGAGTCAAGGACAGACAAGCAGAAAGAGCTGAGAGGTGAGCTTTACATGAAGAATATGCTAACCCAGCATGCAGCAATTCACATAAATAAGACAGAACCAGAGTGATCCCTACCGCAAAGGAATCCTGGTTATGAGAGAAGCAAAAAAAAGTCTTCCATTTGGACAAATATAATTTCCCTGGTAATGGGTTTCCTGGCCTCCTGCAGAACCTGAAGCATATCCTCAGAAAACAGGTGTTAAAAAGGGATCAAAGCTCTATTGCGCACAGTGTCAGTTGAAGAGTGGACAAGTGAAAATGGATGAGACCCCTCGTCTTGTCTGAGAAGGTCCATCCAGTGAGGTAACGTGTGGTGATTGCCCCTGGGTAACTGAAAAAGAAGGGGAGAACCAATGCTGTCTATGCAAAAATTGAGTCACCAGCAAGATTTTGGGGGAGTCTTGCTTGATCTTGTGCAGGACCCTCGGAATCAGGGGAAGGGGAAGGAAGACATAGAGAAACATTCCTTTCCACTGAAAAGATGGGGCATCCACCTTGCAAGCCAGAGGACTTGAGACTCTGGAAAAGAGAGGAAGCTGTCTGTTCAGAGGGGAGGCAAAAAGATCTACCAGGGGAATACCCCACCAATGAACAATATCCAGAAACACATCTCTTTGAAGCATCCATTCATAAGTTTGTGTGCTGGACCTGCTCAATGAGTCTGCCACTATGTTTTGCTCTGAAGGAATATAGACAGCCTGAAGAGTCACTTGATACTGAATAGTCAGATCTCAGACCTGAAGATCGAGCCTGCAAAGAAGGTAGGACCATGTTCCCCCTTGCTTGTTTACATACCACATCACTGTGGTGTTGTCTATGAAAACCTTGAAGGGCCCTGGAAGAAAGAAAGAATAAAAAGTCTGAAGAGCTAAAAGGAGAGCTCTCATCTCCTTCACAATGATATGACCTGACCTCTGATGGGGAGGAGTGACCCTGGACCATGAGGGAACTGAATGACACTCCCCACCCTCTTTCTGAGGAATCTGAAAAGCGTTCTTAAAACGGGACTGGGGGATGGAAAGAAAGCCCTGGGTTGAGAGAAAACTGATGAATCCACCACTGAAGCTTGAGTTTGAGAAAAGGAAGGAAGGAAACTAGGAAATCCAGTGGATGACAGTGTTGAAGCCACACTGCCTTGAGGTACAACTGGAGCTTTCCCATATGGAGCCTGGCTGCAGGCAGCATAGGAATGGTGGAAGTCATAAATCCCAGAACCCTCACAAATTTCATAGCTGTGAATGAAGCCAGAGAAAGAAGGGACTGGAAAAAGGCCATTAGAGGAGCGCTCTGGGTGTAGGCAGGGAAACCAGCATGGGAATTGTCCTGCAAAAAAAAAAAAAAAAAAACATGATCCAGAGAAGGATCCGGGTTAATTTTTGAAAGTTTACAGTGAATCCCAGGCTTTTTAACAGGTAAACAGTAAACATGAAATCCTGAAGCACAGCATTGGGGATGAAACTGAATGAGCGAATTGTCTAGATAAGGAAAGATCTGAACCCCTCGCATCCTGCAAGAGACAATGACAGCAGCGAGGCAGCTGGTGGATACCTTTGGAGAAGTACACAGGCCAAAGGCAAAGCACAGAACTGGAAATACAAGGAAGAAACAGAGAAATGAAAAAACTTCCTGAAAGGGGAAGGATGGGGATGTGGAGGTAGGCATCCCTTCAGGTCTAGAGATTCCAGAAAAGCCTGGAGAAGAAGAAAAGGGAACAAGGTTTGAAGAGACAAGATCCAAAAGGAGGGGACCTTTAGAAAGGTGTTGAGAAAGGGTCTCCAGGTCCCTTCTTTCCTTCCTGGGAACTAGGAACATTCTGGAATAAAAACTCTTCCCTTCCTGGGCAAGGGGCACAACTTAAATGGTGCCCTGGGCCAGAAAAGCCTGAAGTACTTCTTAAAAGAAAGGAAGCTGTTCCTGAGAAGGTTGTGGGATGCCCAGAAAGGGAGGAAGGGATTTCCACACCATGAAATAGCCTAGCGGATGATGGACAAAACCCAAGTGTCTTCAATAACCCAAGGGCTTTTTTTGTGATGGTACGTGCCAGTATGGCATACCACCACCTCTGCCTCGACAATTGGTCATGGCAAAGACTACATATTCAAGGGGGACTAATTTTCTTTTAATAAAAAAAAAAAATGTATATAAGAACACACTGTGCGCCCAGTCACACAGATGCAACGGGTGTTTGCTACCTGTTTTCATCTTCTGTGTCTATGCCACCGATTGTTTACATCTTCATCTTCTGCGCGCACATTTAGACTGTAGACAATGAACAGACCAGTGAGAGGTAGGGGTGTGTGTGTGTGTGTGTGTGTGTGTGTGTGTAAGAAGTAGGTAGGTAGGGTTGTGAACACGTGTGTAAGAAGTAGGTAGGCAGGGATGTCTGTGCATGTGTGTAAGAAGTAGGCAAGTAGGGGTTTGTGTGTGTGTGTGTGTGTGTGTGTGTGTGTGTGTGTGTGTGTGTGTGTGTGTGTGTGTGTGTGTGTAAAACACTTAGCTGGGTCTGTGTGCGAGAGGGAGGTAGGTGTGTGTATGTAAGAGGGAGGTAGGTGTGTGTGTGTAAGAGGGAGGTAGGTGTGTGTGTGTGTGTGTGTGTGTGTGTGTGTGTGTGTGTGTGTGTGTGTGTGTGTGTGTGTAAGAGGGAGGTAAGTGTGTATTTGTTTTTGTTTGTTTGTGTGTGTGTGTGTGTGTGTGTGTGTGTGTGTGTCTGTAAGAGGTAGGTAGCACACACAACTGTCCAGGTTTTGCAAAATGTCCATATTTTTGTCTGTTCCTCAAAAAAGGATTGAATTTGCTAAACAATGACAGACATTTCAGTTTCAGACTTCATATCCTTTAGGAAAATGCATACTAACACAAATACTGTTATTCTAGCAATTTTCTAAGTTCATGAGAGCAATATTTATAATCTGTCCATATTTAGTTTAGGCTTTGTCCAGATTTCTTGCACTAAGAGGTTGAGGTGTGTGTGTGTGTGATAGTGAAATGCCCTAGTTAGGGTTAGCAGGTAGTTAGTAATTTGCTTAGGCTCAGACCTTAGCTACAGGAAACAAAAGCCTGGATCATTTTCCCCAACTACCAAGCTGCATTTTTCAATGAATTTAGTTTCAAGTGCATTTTCAAGGAATTGTGAGCTTCAAGGGAAGAGGATTTTCTTGCTAAGTCTGTTTACAATGTGCAACTGTTTTGTTTAGCAAATGGTATGACTATTATGGTACAGAATTTTAAAGCAGTGTTAGTAGCACAACAGGTAGCACACCTGTGTCTTGATGCAGAAGGCTGTGGGTTATACTCCCACAGCATGTAGTTGGATTGCTGATATTGTGTTGTATTTTAAGGGGGTGGGGTGCTGAGTATGTCCTTTGGATGAGATGCTTAGTAACCATGAACCTGTTTTCAGTTTGCCATCCATTCCCTATTGCAATATTATCAGCTTACCATTTTTTAGTGTAACATAGGCAATTTATTCTTCAAGTGCAACAGGCAGTGAATTTGTAGATGAAGCACTGAAATATAAAGTTGGTTGTTAGCAGCAACCTTTTCATTAGCTACAGATCTCTTTAGAATTATTATATATAATATATATAGTATATTATTATATTATAACATATATTATTATAGTATATTATATATATAAGTAGTTCATGGGTTTATATATATATATATATATATATATATATATATATATATATATATATATATATATATATATATATAAAACACAGACTACTTAACATATGTTTTCCTGGTTAAACTGTGATTTAATGACTGTAAATTAATATTGTTACAATGATTCATTTCCTAGTAATAATCCACATAGCAAGTAGCTTTTTTCAAAGTAATGGGAGATTATTATCCACTATCATCTTTAATAATTTGCTGTGAAAAGAGACTAATTGCTGTACTAAGAGAAAATTGTATTTATTTATTTAATTTTTCGTGAATGAAGATTTGGAGAAAAAAAGTAATTTTTTTTTTTTTTGGGGGGGGGGGGGTTGAACCAAATGCAATGTATGCATACTGCCACCTTTTTGTTTGCAAAAAAAGCACTAACCCTTAATCAATTCAAAAAGGACAGGGGAACTTGGCAGAGGGAAAAGGGGAAGCAAATTATCAGATGGAACCTGGTTTGTCTTGAAAATGAGGCTTCTGAGAAGTAGGAGTCTGAGGAGATTTAGCTGGAGGAACACACCTTGAACCCTTTTTACCTTTGGGTGGAGGGAGAGACTGTTTACAAACAAAGGCAGATTTGGAGGGATAATTTCTCTGAAACTTAGGGATAGGAAAAACAAAAATATGTTTCAATTCCTCCAAGGCCTTGCCCTTATAATGGAGGGACTTAAAAAGTTTAGCAGCAGCAGCAGAATTAAAAAAGTTTTTATTATCAAGAGAAGCATCCAACAATTTAGCTTTAATGTCATCAGATAAAGGCTGAAGGCAAAGGTAAGAGTAACGCCCCAGAACAGAACCAAATGCAGCAGCCCTAGAAGCAGCATCAGCTGCATCAAAACTACACTTAAGAGAGTGCTGAGCCACTTGGGAGGTAGAACTCAAAAAAGAAAGGGCTGAAACTATCCCTTCAAAATCAGGAAGGTCAGAAATTACCTGAGAAGCTTCAAAAAGAAGGGCTAAAATGTACCTAGTATATGAATCTGGTAACTGATAGTCCTAAAAGCCAGTGTGGCAGCAGTATAAACCTTTTTTGGCTCTACTTTCTTTGTCTGAAGGAAGTAGTTTAGTGGAAGGCAAAAGCTTGGAATGCTTGTTAAAACAGAGAGACACTACAGAGGGATCAGCAGAGGGACATTTATACAGAAATTTACAATCATCAGGCACCTTGTAAAATCTGTCATATTTCTTGGGGGCTGTAGGCTGAGAACTAGAGGCAAAAGAGGCTGCTGAAAAGGTATCTGAGAGGGCAGCCAAAACTGGAGGAACAGCACAGGGTTTGGAAGACTCCATCTGGTAGAGTTCGTAATTATCTCTTCTGAATATTAGAAACCTGAGAACAGTCCCACTTGAAATATTCCAACATATGTGAAACAATGTCCTCAAAGAGTTTTTCTAAATGAAAATCTGGATGATAGAATCCTCTTCCTCAGACTCATAGTCCAAAGAAGGAGGAATATGAGAAGAGTATGTCAAGGACTCTTCCCCAGAATCCAGATCCTTATCAGAAGACTCTTGCTAAAACACCAAAAGCAACCACAGTGTAAAAACAAACTGCAAATACCAGGAAATATACACTGCAGACAGCTGGACCCCTCACTTGAGTAAAAGTTCCAAGTTTAATATAACTTTAAAACAGATTGAGTGCTTTCATCCCCTTCCACTGGGACTTCATCAAAATCTGTAATTACAGCCCACCAGTACATTTAAATACAAAATGAACACAGTCTCTATCCAATAAAATCACTTCAAATAATTAAAGGTATCAACACCATTCTAAAACACTTCCCCCTAAAATTCTAAGTTAAACTTAAAAAATTCAGCTGAATATGTGACACTATATATACATCCATAACTATTTATCCTAAAATGTGAACATTTTTTATTATTAGAGAATGGCTTTCTTATATAATATGGGCTTAAGGGATATGTTTTCATTAAGACCTGGTAAACACATGGCATATAACTTAATTTGCCATTTCAGCTCTCTTTCTTCAATAAAAGATTTATAATCTCCACCTCTAGGATTATGTATCTACCACCCGTTCTAAAATTCCAAAAGAAAAACTGTTAAAATCAGGACAGATCAAGGAGTGTTTATACAAGGGATAGTATAATTTTAAAATATGGTGACATATACTAAACATGGTTACAAATGTAGTTGAGCTTCATCAGTGAACAATTGATACAATCTGTCTTTGAGGTACATAACAGCCATTAGCAGGTGTTGCTACAAGAAGTTAGTATTATGTGGTAGGTAGCCTCGGAACATGAGTAGCCAAGCTTGCTAAGAGTAGGTTGTTGATAGGGGCTGAGAGAGGTAGTGGGTGGAGGGAGTGGATGGTATTAGAGGGGGGGGGGGTTGCAAGGGCATATCTGGCAAGATTTGAAGTGTGATTTTAGTAAGGATTTAAAGTGGGTGCAAGAGGTTACAGAGGTAATTGAGGATGGGAGGGAGTTCCAGAGTTTGGCTATAGTGCAGGTGAATAATGCTTCTCCAGCAGAGTTAATGGCTCTTGTGACCTGTAGGAGGTTTTTGTGGCTGGATCTTAGTGGTCTTGTGGTTATGTAGGGTTGGAGTAGATTCTGGAGGGATGGGACTTTTAGTGGTTGGTTTATTAGTTTGTGGGTGAGTGTGAGCTGGTACCATTGAAGGAGGTGGGGGAGCTCTAGCCAGCCCAGTTCTGCTAGTGAGATACAGTGGTGAGTATGGTAGGAAGCCACTGTGGCAAATTTGGCAATTTTGTTGTAGCAGGTTTCAAGCTTATTTAGATTGCATTATCTAAGGTTAGTAAATATTGGAGAGGCGTACAGTAGGGTAGAGATAAGGTGAGAATTTGCTACCAAAATTTTAGCTGCTTTGGTAAGTAGTTGCTGATTTCTATATAATGCTCCTAGTTTTTTGTGCACTTTTTTAATGGTCATGGAAATGTGAATGTCAAAGTTCAGTTTATTGTCTATTTCTACTCCTAGTAATTTGGTGTGTTCTGTAGGATGGATGGTGGTGTTGTCTTTTGCTGTGATGTTAAAGTGAGAGCTGTCTAGGGTAAGTTTGGTGGGTTGGAAGATTAGTAATTTTGTTTGATTGGGTTGAGTATTAGTTGGGCATCGGATAACCAAGTTTCAATAGAAGAAAATGCTTCCTGTGTGACTTTTTTGCAGTTCTGGTAGGGAGTGGGCTGTGCAGATGAAGGTTGAGTCATTTGCGTATTGTATGAGTGTGTCATGTGTTGTGCCTGAGACTAGATTATTGGTGAAAATAGAGAAGAGTAGGGGTCTCAGGACGGACCCTTAGGGAACTCCTATGGAGATTGGTAGTTGGGGGGATAGGTTGCCCTGCCAAACAACTGCTTGTTGGCGGTCAGATAGTTAACTCTGAAACCAGTTGATGACTGGTTGAGAGAAGGATAGGTTATTGAGAAGAAATTACAAATTACAAATTCAGCATAAATAACGTTATTGTATTCGATGCCAAAAGGAAACTTGTATACCCTTAATCCTTTTGGCACTATTTTTTTGTGCAAACATTCAACCAACTAAGCATTTTCCATATGTAACTCTTTCACTTTAAACATTTTACTCTCAAACATAAAAATCCAGTCTCTCAATGTCCTTTCTGTGTACATAGTTCTACCAGGTGCTTTGTGGTTTTCTAGTTTAGAGTCAGTAAAATGAAAAGGTTTACTAACTAACTTTTCAAACACATTGGAATTCACAGTAGTATTTTCATCCCCTTCCACTGGGAATTCATCAGAATCTGTAATCACAACCCACCATTACATTTAAATACAAAAATAACATACTCTTTATCTAATAAAATCACTTCTAATAATTAAAGGTATCAACACCATTCTAAAACTTCTTTTTCTTCTTTCGGCTTTTCCTGGTTAGGGGTCGCCACAACGGATCATCTGTCCGCTCATGATTGGCAGTGGAGTTTTACGGTGTCGAGTTGCCATTGGATATAGGGGCTGGTTACAAATTCTAAAAATGAGCGTTATGGGATGATTAAATGTGGATCTGTAGACAAAGTAGATTCGTTTATGAAGGAACTAATGTTTTGATCCTCTTTTTAGTTGTAATACCTTGGGAGTGGCATACTTGGCAATTTGCCTTACATGTTCATCTTTTTATGCTGGTAAAATGGAAAGACAACTAAAATGATAATATATGAACATAATTTATCAATTAAGAACAAAGCTCAATGGAATGCACTGTTTTAGCACTCTATTAAATGTCAAGATTAAACCGCGGTGGTGCAGCGGTAGCGGTGTCGCCTCACAGCAAGAGGCTCTCCCGTTCGATTCTCGGCTGGAGCGCCTTCTGTGTGGAGTCTGCATGTCCTCCCTGCGGTTGAGTGGCATTCGAAAGACATATGTGAATGGGCGTGCCTTCGCTGAAGGTTGGGCATCGGGTTGGCACCTCGGCACCATAAAAATCGATTGCCAATCATTAGCGGACCGGAGTTCCGCTGTGGCGACCCCTAACTGGGAAAAGCCAAAAGAAAAACAACAAACATTAAATGTCAAGATTAAAAAAAGTTTATTTTTTATTTTGGACAAGGTTCCAAAAATGATCAGGGGCTGGTTATGGGAAGCAAAATTGGAATCCAGAGAATTATATTGGCAGTTACAACATAATGCTACCTACCCACTGGGGTTAAATGACAAGCCCTGGGATTCATTAATGCCTACATTAATAGTTCTCTGTTTTATTAATATCTGTATAAAATGTTTATGCTTTTGTTTTATGCTTAAATAATTCTGGTAGAAAATTACATCATTTTTTGATTTTTTTTAACATGAATGGGTTAGTCTTTTTTATTATGTATTTTTTAAGATTAAAAAATAGTGAGCCAAACAGCCAAATAAACTGAAAAAAGTAGAATGAAGTATCCACCAAGCACAAATAAATCGATGCTCAAAGGAAAAAATGCTTTAATAAGCACTGTAAAAAACACTCCAATACAAAGACCGGGTCTAGAAATACAAAAGCTTTTTAAAGCATTTTTTCCTTTGAGCATCGATTTATTTGTGCTTGGTGGATACTTCATTTTTTAAGATTAGTTGGGCAGCTGACACTTTAAGGAATGGCTTGAGTCATTAGAATGAATAATATTAGCATTGAATGAAAGTGTTTAATTTTTTTCTTTAACAGAAGTTTATTAGTTGATTCTGAGTTCTGGTATCGTTTTCAGCCTACTACCTTTTGATTAGAACATTTTATTTAGGCTGGCTGTGTGATTTTGTTGAGATTTACTTTAAATTAAACTACACATCCATCTAGCAGCAGCACAGACTAATACCAGATTATCCTGCTTACTTCTATTCATTATCAGGTAGGGCTCCACTCTGTTTTAAATTAAGCTCCCATGCTTTTATACATGCATTACCAGAGTGTGTCTGCGTGCACTTGTGTGTGTGTGTGTGGGGGGGGGGTGCATGCGCATGTGTAGTATGCCACAAGCACAAATCTATCACAGTTTATTTTCCTGCAGGTAAATTAATGACCAAACTCTTCTTTTAGTACCATACCTTGTTCCAGCAACAGCTCCGTCATTCTTCCCAAGAGGTTCATCCAGTTCCACTCCACACCACTCTCCCTTTGCAAAGTCTGTCTCACCGACATACCTCACCACTCCTGTTTTGGTCCCACCGATCTGTGGAATAACAACAGGCTGGCATTAATACATAAATTATTCACATTTAAATACTAATAGCTTAACAGGTATATGGTTAGACAGTCATAAATTTCACTTAAGGGCAGGGGGATCTATATAAAGTAACTGCTCTGATTCAACATGCATTAGAATTAAGATATTCTGATACTGCATGAAAGTTTTTCTGACTACTTTGGTCCTTCTAGTACACCGATATGGTCATAAATCCTGAGGTTAAGCTTACATTCTAATCACCCTGAAGAAGCTTGATTGTTATAATCCATGCATTTATGCACAAGTGCGCGTGCGCACACACACACACACACACAGACACACACACACACACACACACACACACACACACACACACACACACACACCTAACCAGATTAGTTTTATAAAGTTAATGAGTTAATGACAGGCTTCCTCAGACTGCAAGGGGAAGTTTACTCTATAATCTTGGAAGGTGTTGTTTAATGTGTCTTGCATTTTTTGATTACTGATATTTATTTACTTAACTGTTTGCTTGCCCAGCTGACTGATTATAATTACTTTGTACTGGTGATATGGAATTATCTGCAGCAGTGTGGTAATCCCTAAGATCCCTAATCCTGGTTCCCAGTTGTAACCTTGCCAGCTGGAGTCACTACCCCCTCACAATGGTGAAGTAAGCTGCTGAAGAAAGAAACAGGAGAAGGGAGACAGTTTACAGACAATGGTTTTCTTCAGGTTATTGCCCTAACCCCCCCCCCCTCTGTGCATGTACAATAGTATCTAAGGGTAGGATGTGGTCATGATCTACATAGGGGAACATTACCTGCCTCTGCCATTGGCATTATTCAGGATGCCCCCCCCCATCCTCTTGAAAAGATGCCCTGGAGATCCATGCCCCTCCACCGAGTATGTCGCTGTGCATCCCACTGCTTCCTCCTACAAACACTGGGATGCCGGGGGAATCTTGTCATTCCTATTTTCCTGATGCCAGTCTCTTAAAAAGTACTTGAATTGTTAATTAAACCTGGGTCACTTAGATTATAGTCAGTGCTTTATCCTTCTATGCCAAAGAAGCCGGCAATATATTTTTTACCATTATGTTCTCTAGTCTGATATTAGCTCCCTGAGTGAGATGTCCCAGGCACAGACTTTTAAACACAGTCAGATCAGACAGAGCCTACTGGAACAGGCAAGAGGTCACCTCTAAATAACTTACAGAAGGCAGAGTATAACAGTTCCTGATGAGTTATGAATAATGCCATTCTTCCAACCTTGTTTTTTGTTTTTTATAAGGAATCTTTTTTTTTGAAGTGGCTTGTTCAAGGGCTACAAACTTCAATAATAATCAGTGAGGTTAGAAGTAGTATGCTGATCTCCCTGGAGTGACAAGACTTTCCGTAAGAAACAGAGGGAACTTAGAATATTCTTTTCTGACTTTGATATGTACACACTCGGGTCAAATCATAATTTATATCATTTTTTGCAAAGTCACATGATATGGCATTTACTGACATTAAAGGTGAGGTCTTTACTACTGTATTATGTGCGTGCATTTTTGCAGACTACCTTAGAAAATTTCAGCATCTTTTATTGAAATAATTATGTTATCCACTTTGAAGTAATCATGTTTGGCTATCCATAGCTCACTTTCAGCTTGTATGCCTGAAGAGTATACCAGAAGTAGTAGTGTCAGTACAAAGTCATTTATGACACCATCGATAACCCTTTTCGGATATGCAGATTAACTCCTAACCTGACATCCTATGTCATGCTTAACTAATTGCAATATATATGGAATGGCATTTAATGTTTTTAATTTGACAACAATTTCCTCATGTGGAATACTGACAAATGCCTTAGCAAGGTCAGGATAAGCAGTATAACATGTCAGTCCTTCATCAAGTTATGTTATTACTTCTTCAACAATGCCACAAGATTTAAAATTCAAGATATCCCCTGATAAAGTATATATTGTTCCACACTTTGCCAAAGCCATAACATTCTGTAGGATTTTACATAGAATACTGGTCACACTGATGGTGAGAGAATTGTTTGGGTCTCATGTACCCCCCAAACACACACACACACACACACACACACACACACACACACACACACACACACACACACACACACACACACACACACACACATACATTGTGAACTAGTACCACTATAGTCTATCTCCACCAGTCAGGAAACTGTGTATGCTAATAATTTCTTTAGCATGACTGATGGAGGTTTATGTAGTATTTCTTTGATTCTAAATGGAAAATTACCAGGTATGTTGCCTGTTCTAATGGAACTTGACTTTTTAATTGTGTTTCTGACAGCAGTTAAGTCTATAGTTAAATGAGGGATATCATCCCTGATCTTTCTATCATTCTGATACAGTATAAAAGTTCAATTGTCTGTGTACGTTCAGCAGGTATAAATGACATTCACCCTCACTCTGATATTTTGCATAAAATGCACCTTCCATAAAAGGTATTAACTCTGCAGATTCTAGAGGCTCAAAGATGGTAGGTGATCATCTTTTTCCAAGTTCAGTTCCCAGTGCACTTGTCTTTCGGGGGTTTTAGATGTAAAAACTCATTTAGGAAAAGCTTCAACATTTGGATGTGCTACGACCTATGGAAACGCTGATAAGCAAGCAAATATTGCAAAAACATGGACTTTAAAAATATGTGCAACGATGTTTGTTATATATATTATATATGCATATATATTTTATTTATATTCTGGGGCCAACATATATATGTATGTGTGTGTGTATATGTATATATATATATATATATATATATATATATATATATATATATATATATATATATATATATATATATATATATATATATATATATATATACACATACATATACATATATGTACTGGCCCCAAAATATACTACCAGTGCTATAACCCTGTATGAACTGCAGAAGGGCATAAAGGTGATGTACAAACACACACATTCAGAACTGAAAAAGCCCCAGGAGGAGCAGAATGTCTCTAGGGACAAGGAGGAACATGTTCATCCGGAAGGAGAAAATAAAGAAGAATCCCTTGGCCAGTAAAGAGAAGGACATCTACTGTTATGGTAAGATTTTACACAACTGTACTATGTCCTTCCATATCACTGTTGCAGTATTCCCAACATAAGGGAGAGTGCAAAAGCTTAAGAGGAAACCTGGGAGGAGGAAGGCACTGACGACCCCTATAGAAACCCATGCAGGATATCCTGAGGAGAGCCAGCTCTATCCCTAGAGATAACATCCAACTTGTAATGTGTAGTGAAAGTATGGACAGAAGTCTAAGTAGCAGCCTCAGAGATGGAATCGGTATCCAGCCCCTTGAAGTAAGCACCAGAGTAAGCAACAGCTCTGGTAGAATGAGCCTTAGCTGAAGCGGACAGGCACGTCCATGAAAAAAATAGCAAAAAGAAATGGCCAGGTCCAGGATGAGGTGGTTTGCTTAGAAACAGCCAAACCCAAAGACCTGGGATGAAAGGAAAAAAAAGCTGCTCAGACTTACGAATATCCTTAGTTTTATCCAAATAATATTTGAGCTGTGTATGCAAATCCAAGGTGTGAAGAAACTTCTCACTGGTAGACTACATAGAAAGAATAAAGGAAGGAAGATGAATTGACTGATTAAGAGACAACTCATTGACCAACCTGAACATAAAAGAAGGATTAGTACAAAGAGAGACTCTGCTTCTGTTAAAAACCAAACAGGGAGGAACAGCCATGAGAGCCTGAAGCTCAGACACTCTCTTAGTTGAAGTGAAGACTAAACGAAAAACAGTCTTCAAAGTACAATGTTGTAATTGAAGCTGAAGCACCAGGCTCAAAAGAAGCTAGAATTAATTTTTCAAGAACAAAACTGAGGTCCCAGGAAATCAGAATGGGCTTCCTGGGAGGCCTGATATGAAGGATGCATTTCAGAAATTGCTTAGCCTCAAACCTAGAGGCCAGAGCAGCCAATGGCAGACAAGCAGAGACTGCGGATAGGTTAGCTTTAACTGAAGAATATGCCCACCCAGCATGGAGCAGATCACACAAATAAGAGAGAACCATGGGATTCTGCACAGATAAGGGATCCTGGTTTCAGGAAAGGCACCAGACAGAAAAAAATGATAGTGGGTTTCCTGCAGTGGCGGCTGGTGACTTCAAATCAAAGGGGGGCTGCAGGAGACAGCTGAATGGGTGGGGTCAAGTTGAATGGGCGTGGCCAACTAGAAAGGGGAGGGGCTATGCTCAAAAACCACAAAAACTAACTTTAATTAAATACGCTGCCCTGGGTGCCAAACCATCATTATGAGAGTCCAATCAAGACAAAAATAAGTGTAGAAGAATAAAAATATTTCAATGCATTGGCTGCATGACAGTTTACTTAATATCTAGATGGAAACAAAAGTTTGTGAGGCATGAAAAAATAAATTACTTTTTAAATACATTACTGGAATACCAGTCAAAATCAAGTATAAGAAAAACAAGAAGCACTCAACTCAAACCACTTCTCCTTGCACTTTAGTTCTAATTATAATTTATATTCAGCTTTATTAAAGTACCAAGTAACATGCTGAAAGTAGAAATCTCTGTGATGCCCCCACTTGTAAAAATGTTTCTTAACCAAAAAAGACCTGCTGCCTGACAACTATCTACTTGTTTCATGGGGAAAACATGATCAAAGTAAAAAATGAAAAGCAAACAAGAAACAAGCTCAATATACATTGCTTAAAGGATTACCGTACAGGTTATGGACCACACATGATTGGCATTCTGTTTAGTTTACGGGTAAAGCCTGTAGAGATGACTGGAAGTCCCCAACAAGTGTGAGCTTTTTAAAAGAATGTAATCCTGTCCTTCAATACCCAAGGCTTATACATTATCTAGTTAAGTATTCTCTGCATGGCAACAACAGAAAGGCTTTCAATGTTGGCAATTCTTTAACAGTATGCTTATTAAAGCTTACTTGCATCTTACGATCTCAGACAAGCTTACCTTATGGTCATTAAAGCATTGCTACTTAAACACAGAGCAACAGGCACTTTCTGAGTAATAAGCATAAATCAACAGTACAAAAATATGACAGAAACCAGACCATTCTGCAAAATCAAGGACAGATGAAAAGCCACTGTAGTACTTGTGTCTACCTTGAATAGGGGGACACACTGCACATTTACACTGCATAACTACTCCTTGCCTTGCTTGGACACATCCAGAGTCACTACATGGGGGAGTGGGGAGCAACAAGTATGTCACAATTTGAAATGTCTCTGGCTGACTGTGATGGCCCTGACACATTTGTCATACCTTTCAACCTCAGAGCAAGAAATCTGGACAAAGCCATACAAAGAAGTGGGACAAAGGCCCAAAAATAAGGACAATTTTTAAATATTGCTCTAATAAACTTAGAAAGATATTAGAATAGGTCTTGCATTAGTATGAATTTTCTGAAGGGTATAAAATCTGAAACTCAAATGTATGTCATTATTTTCTAACTTAGGTCTTTAATGATTTGTCACTAATTTGCCAAAAAACACAATTTTATGAAAAATTGACCAAAAATGTGATGCAAAAATATAAAATAGCCACACAATACAGCTGGGAACCTGTCAAAGAAGGGACACTTTAATATTAGCACTGCTAACTTGAGCAGCTGACAAAATAAAAGAATCTACATGCATTTCAAGTAATCTATAACTTTGATTATTACAGTTATTTCTTAATTGTAAACCCTCCATGTTTTCTTCCAAAATTGCTATTTTGCGGAGGGATTATTAGGGGGAAGAGCAACAATTTGAGCCAAAATCGGGGAGAGTTGAGAGGTTGGCTATGCCTAATTCTATAAAGCAATTTATTTGCATGTACCTCTCAACCTGTTAATGCAGTAAATCTGAACAAGGCCAAATATATTGGGGGATCATATAAACAGTACTAAAAATTGCTCTTGTATAAATTGAGACAGTTGATAGAATAACAGGTCTTACTTTAGCATGCATTTTTCTGAAGGTTATGAAGTCTGAAACTCAGTGTATCATTATTTAGTGACTTAATTCCTAAATGATTTGCCAGAAAACTACAAACTTTATGAAGAACAAACCAAAAATAAGATACAAAAATCTATTCATTCTTTGAAAATCTGGACAGTTGGGAGGTATAGTTCAGCTGGGCCTGTCTGAGTTTGCTGCCCTTCCCCCCCTCACAAAATCATGGTTGAATGGAGCCTCTGCAGCCATTCCAATGATCCATTACTTGGCTATTTCACTCCATTTACCATAAACACTAATGTGCATACTGCTTTACTTATATGATGAGTTGGACTTCATTTGAAAGTTTTATTTTGTATTTTACAGCACAAACACTAAGACATCTGCTAAACAAAGCAAATGCAGTCTCGCAATGAAAACAGACTTAGCATTAAAACTTCTCTGCCCTTGAAACTCACATTCATTGAAACAGCATTGAAACCCACATTCAAAGAAAATACATGTTGACAGTGGCAGATAAAGATTAATTTTGGGCGGTTTTCAAATCATAGGCCCCTTGCATATGAAACATACATGTGCTCTTTGATACACCTTCCTCATTGTACTAAATTATATTCCTTGTACAATACAGTACAGTTGTTAGAGGGCGTTTTAAATTTGTTTTGAACATTTTTCCAGTAAGCAATGAAACAAAATGCATGCACCCATAATCACAAAACTGCCCAGTTCAGAACATTTCCATCATAAAAGTCTACTCAGACTTCCACAGTCCACCATTATTAGTAAATATGCACAATTCTACAGTCCACCATTATCAGTAAATATGCACAATTCTACAGTCCACCATTATCAGTAAATATGCACAATTCTACAGTCCATTATCAGTAAATATGCACAATTCTACAGTCCATTATCAGTAAATATGCACAATCTCTGAAGAAGTAAAAGTCATCTAAATAATTCCACATTAAAGAAATCTGTAATTAATGAAGAGGTTGCTGCTAGCAAACACTTTTATATTTCATGGTTTCATCGAAAAATAAAGTGTCTGTTGCCCCTCAGGAATAAATTGCCTATATTAATTAAAAAATGATAAGCTAGTAATATTGCAAGAGGAAATGGATGGCAAACTAATAACAGACTCATAGTTAGTATCTTCACCAAGGAGAACATTCTCAGTACGGCAGCATCCACCCCTTGTGGGAGTAGAACCCACAGCCTTCTGCATCAAAAGCAAGTACACAACCTGTTGTGCTATTAACAAGGCAAGTCAACTTCACTTAAGCAACACTAAACTTCTGTTCCCCTGCAGCTCTCAGCTCCTTGTAAAATCTACTCAATACTCAACTGCATCTCAACTTCGCAGCATAAGAAAACTGGAAAAAGCCAAAATTTATTGGGAAGGGGGGGGGGTCAAAAGCCCAAAAAACAGGGACACATTAAACATTGCTTGTATAATCTTGGAAAGTTGCTAGAATAAAATGCTGTGTTCCCACCATACATTTTACTGCCAAAGTCCCTGTGCAAAACAGTCAGAGCAACATACCACTACGCCAAATCAGCTGCTTTGTGAAAGAGAAATGCTGCATTACCACCATACATTTTACTGCCAAGGTCCCTGTGCAAAACAGTCAGAGCAACATACCACTACGCCAAATCAGCTGCTTTATAAAAGAGAGGAAGACTGAAACTTAAATGGCTATCATTTAGTGAATTCAGTTCTCACCATAGCTGTCAACCTCTTAGTACAAAACACCTGAACAAACCCAGTAATGAGGGAATACAGCCCTCAAATATATTCAGTGAATTCAGTTCTTGCCATAGCTGTCAACCTTAGCACAAAAAACCTGGACAAAGCCAATAATGGGGGAATACAGTCCCAAAAATAGGGACAAATTTCAAATATTCATCTTATAAACTTAGAAAATTGCTAAAATAAAAGGTTGTGTTACTATGTATTTTCTGAAGAACATGAAGTCTGAAATTCAAATGCCTGTCAATTTTACTTCTGACAGAACAAAAACAATTTTCAGCAGAGGCCCAGGGTGAAATACTGCAGACACGTCTTTGTAAAATGGCAGGGCACCACAGCAAATCCACACAAACACAGGGAGGAGATGCAGACTCCACACAGAAGGCACCCCAGCCAAGAATCAAACCAGAAAAACCTATAACTGTGTGGCAACAACACTACCACTACACCATCAAATATGTAAGGAATTAAACATTCAAAAACCTGAAGTCTGAAATTCAAATGCCTGTCAATTTTATTTAACATTTGTTAATCAGGACAGTCTGACTTGGAACAAAAAAACAATTTTCAGCAGAGGCCCAGGAAGAAATAATGCAGACATGTCTTTGTAACATGGGAGGACACAAAAGCAAACCCACACAAACACAGGGAGAAGATACAGACCCCACAAAGAAGGCACCCCAGCCAAGAATCAAACCTGAGAACCTGCAGCTGTGAGGCAACAATGCTACCACTGCACCATCAAATATCAAGCATTGCAACATTTACAAACCACAGATATTATGAGGAACAGATCAGATCAAATATGAGGCAAAAATCTGCAATTTTTTTTACAAATGGTGGTGGGTAGGGAATTCAGGTCTTTAACACCTGCATACAAGGTACAGGGTTCAAGCCTGAGGTATTCCCTACCACACCACCATGAGTCTAACCACCAGTATATTGCACCTGGGGCGCACACACACAAAACATTGCTCACCTGTCCCTGATTCTGGTTCAAAATATACACTTACTCATAGTCAAAAGGCCAAGAATTGATCTATCCCTCTCAGTCCCTATTAAAACCAAAGATTTGTGGAGAAAAGGTGCATTACTTACATTTAATAAATAATGATGATCACTTTTAGGACTACATACGTTTACTTCAGTAAGTGCATGATGTTAATTCACACTCTTATTCACTGAGCTTTTCAGGTATATCTTAAAAAGTGTACCTATTTGTCCTTGACTGAAGAGCAGCTCTTACAGTCCTTTCCGGCACCATGCCAAGCACATCTCTTAAAATAAATAAATAAAACTTATAAATAAATAAATAAATAATATGCCTGTGCAAAAAGTACAAGTCCCCATCTACTCCCCCCTTCTTAGTCACAGAAGAAGCCCTCACTGCTTCGTACATCAGCCCAGTCAACCTCTTCTAAAGTGGCATTTCAGCACTTCAGAAGTACAAGAATTTCTTTTTTTGACACAACTGACGTTGGTTTTCAAATTAGCTGCACTGAATAAGCCCGTGTATGTATTTTTTTTTTTGGAAACAAGAGTGCAGAACTCCATTTTTTGTCTATATTTTTAACTTAAAATTATATAATAAAAAGTGAATAAAATATTTATTTGAGCTGTGTTTTGCTGGAGGGGCTACAGCCCAGCAGACAGTACACACAAATCACCCCTGATTGGGTATTTGTTCAGTCATCTTATGTGACTGTTACCTACAATAAACAAACAACCCCCACCGCCCTTTCTGTTTGCTTAAGTGATGTAGTAGGACACAAGCAACCTGGGCAGGATGAGTGCTTTCACATATTTTGATCTAACTATAATCTCCTTCAAGCTGTACATTCTCCAGGATGGGGATTAAGTATACTGCTTTTGTTGGGTTGTTTGTATTCCACCTTTTTACTTATTGGATAGTTCTAAGTCAACCATTCTAAGTGACTTTGTACTGTTCTATTTCTCTGCAAATAAAATTGTAAACAGAAACGTATATGGGGATGGCTTATTTCAGAAAACCTTGCAATATTCACAACCAGGACCTCATATGGCTTGACAAATACACTGTGAATAAGTTTTCTACAATCTTATAAATGGTGCATTTATATATCACTAATACACACACACACACACACACACACACACACACACACACACACACACACACACACACACACACACACACACACACACCCCTGTAGTAGCAAATCCCTGTCCCCACACACTTACCTGTAGTAAATCTCCACCATAAATCCCTGTCCACATACATCCAAAAACCCGCGCAAATCCACACCAGACCCTGCCCGTCGCGAGATCTTCCCCCAGACTCTACCCGTTGCGAGATCTTCCCCCGACGAGACTGCAGCAAACTCCAGACTGCTGACTTTGCAGTCCGACCCCAACGCGTTTTCCCAGCGAGTTCCAGGACAGTCTATGCAGTTTAAAACTGCATAGACGTCTGGGAGCTCCATTCTTCATGTTTCCCAGTCAAAACTGCTGCTGAGACAATCTGCGCATGCTCCAGACTGTCAGCAGCAGTCTGGACTAGTGTGCATGCGCGAAGTCAGCGATTTTTAAATTTTTTTTCTTTTCTTTTCTTTTTCTTTCTTTTTCTTTCTTTACTTTACAGTTAAGGGGGCTGCAGTCCGGCAGTCCAATAGCACGGGCCGCCCCTGGTTTCCTGGTCTCCTGCAGGACCTGAAACACATCCTCAGAAAAGAAGTGCCTAAAAGGGATCACAGCTCCATCACCCACAGTGTCAGTTGAAGAGTGGACAAGTGAGGTTGGTTAAGAGACCCCTTGTCTTGTGTTTGAAGGTCCACCTAGTGAGGTAACTTGTGGTGATTGTCCCTGTCCAACTGACAAAGAAGAGGGAACTAATGCTGTCTGGGCCAAAAGGGAGTCACTAACAAGGTTTTAGGAGAGTTTTGCCTGATCTTGTGCAAAACTCTCAGAAGCAAGGGAAGGTGTACAGAAACATCCCCTTTCAAGGAAAAGAGAGGGTGTCTACTAGCCAGAGGACTTAGGGCTCTGGGATAGAATAGAGGAAGCTATCTGTTTAGAGGGGAGGGAAAGCAATCTACATGAAGAATACCTCACTGATGGACAATGTCCAGGAACAGATCTCTGTGTAGCATCAATTCCTGAGGTTGTGTGCTGGACCTACTCAAATATCTACCATTAGATTGTGCTCCGAAGAAATGTAAACAGCCCGAATACTCGCTTGATACTGGACAGCTAGCTCCAAGTCATGAAGAGCTAGCCTGCACAAAAGATAGGACCTTGTATCCACTTGCTTGTTGACATTCCACATCACTGTGGTATTGTCTGTGAAAACTTTGAGGGCTGTGGGATGAAAGAGGGAATGAAAAGCCTGAACAGATAGCTGCAGAACCCTCATCTCATTTATATTGAAGTGGTCCAACCTCTGATGAAGAGGCCAGAGTCCCTGAACCTTGAGAGAGCTGAACAAGGCCTTACATCCCCTGTCTGAGGCATCTATAATGAGCTCTTGATTTGGGGATGGAACCTGGAAAGGAAGCCCCAGGTTAAGAGAATCCACCACTGAAGATCAAGCTTGAGACAAGGGAGGAGGAGAACTGGGAAGTCCGGGGGTGGCAGTGTTGAAGCCACACTGACTTGAAGTACCACTGAAGTTTTTTCATATGGAGCCTGGACAGAGGAGACATGGGAATGGTGGAAGCCATGAACCCGAGGACCTTGAGAAAAGCCCTGGCTGTGCAAAAATGCAATAACAGACATGGCCTTCGGGGTGAGCAGAGATGCCAACATGAGATGGTCTGCATACAGCATCCAAGAAAAACATGATCATGAGGAGTTTGAGATAATTTTTGAAAGTTAATGGCGAACCCCAGACTCTGCAACAGGAAAAGAGTAAACTAGAGATCCAGAAGCAGAGTATCGAGAAAGAAGTTTTAAGGAGCATATCCTCCAGACAAGGAAAGATCTGAACTCCTCTCATCCTGCAAAAAGCAATGATAGGAGGGAGGCATTTGGTAAATACCTTTGGGGTGGTAGACAGGCCAAAAGAAAAAGCAGAGAACTGAAAATACAAGGAAGAAACAAAAAATGTAAAAATGTCCTGAAAAGTGGATGGATGGGGATATGAAGACAGGTATCCCTGAGATCCAGAGATACAAAAAAGACTTGGAGAAGAAGAAGAAGGATTAAGGTCTGAAGAGACAACATCTAAAAAGAAGGAATCTTGAGAAAGGTCTTGACATTTGAAAGATAAAGAACTGGTCTCCAGATCCCCTACTTCCTGTGAACTAGAAACATTCTGGATAAAATCCATTCCCTGCCTGGGCCAGAGGTACAGCCTGAATGGTGCCCTGGGATAAAACAGAATGAAGCACCTCTTGGGAAAAAAAAGCTGTTCCTGAGGAGGTTGAGGGATGCCCAAAAAGGGAGGAAGGGATTTCCAAACCATGAAATACCCCTGGCAGATAATAAACCGAACCCAAGAGTCTGTTGTGATTTTCATCCAGTTTGGAAGGGAAAGGGAAAAATGAAGGGATAAAGGGAACTGGCCAAAGGAAAGGGGAAGCAAACTGTCAAATAGAACCTGACTTGTCCTGAATGGAAGGCTTCTGTGAAGTAGGAGTAAGCTTAGCAGGAGACACATGTCTGGAGCCCTTTTTACCTTTAGGTAGGGGGTGATACTGTCTGTGAACAAAAGCAGATTTCAAAGAATAATTCCTTTGAAGCATAGAAATAAGAGAAACAAAAATATGTTTCAGCTCCTGTAAGGCCTTGCCCTTATCCTGAAGAGACTTAAAATGTTCAGCAGCAGCAGAACCAAAGATATTTTGATTGTCCAAAGGAGCATCCAACAATTTGGCCTTAATGCCACCAGGAACAGCCTGAAAACAAAGCCATGAGTAACGCCTCATAGTAGAACCAAATGCAGCAGTCCTAGAAGAGCCACCAGCTGCATCACAGCTACACTAACTAGAATCGGGGGGGGGGGGCAACTTGAGAGACAAAATCCAATAGGGAAAGGGCAGAGGCTATCCCTTAGAGTCAGAAAGATCAGAAATAACCTGAGAAATCTGAGAAAGGATGGCCAAGACATACCTAGTCATATTAGTCTAGTAATTAATGTGCCTAACGGATAAAATAGCAGCAGTATAAATCTTCTTGTATTCCATGGCCCAACTATCCTTATCAGAGGGAAGTAACTTGGTAGAGGGCAAAAGATGGAGAGTTTGTCTGAAGAGACAAATACTACAGATGGAGCAGCAAAAAGGCATTTATACAAAAATTTACATTCATCAGCACCTTGTAAAATCTGTCAGGCTTCTTGGGAGCAGAAGGCTGAGAATAAGGGTCCACAGAAGCTGCGGAAAAGGTATCTAGGAGAAGCTTTGGGGAATTCCATCTAAAGAAGCTCATAATACCTTTTTTATGATATCAGAAATCTGACAGCAATCCCACTTAAATAATTCCATTATATGGCTAACAGTGCTCCCAAAAGACAGCTCTTCTAAAGGAGAATCTGGACTAATAGAATCCTCCTCCTCTGAGCCATAATCCAAGGGGGAAGAAATTTGGGAAGATTAGGCTAAGCACTCTTCCCTATAGTCCTGATCTTCATCAGAAGAATCCAGTTTCCTAGGTGTTTTAAGAGGAGTGGAAGGCCAGGGAGGAGTAGGCACAGACACCCCTTGCGGAGGCTTTAAAGCCATCAAAGCATTAAACAACCCCTGAGAAAATTCCTGCCATTCACATTGAGGATCTTTAGCTGCAGGGGGACATATGCCTGGTTTTCTGTTTCTTTTTCTGTGGGATGTCCACACGAAACACCCTCGGGTGATCAGACCCTTAACGATACTCAATAAGAGTAGTAGGGATCTCCTCCCTTACTAAAATCTGTGGAATCCCTATCCATCCCTCAGCTATAATCAACTGATATTCCCCTACAACGTCTGTAACGGACATATAAAAAGCCTCTGAGGACGTGCAAGAAGTCAGATTCATGCCAGCCCCTGATGGGGTCATGGTAGAGGAATCTGAAGCAATCACTGAACAATCCTCTGGACTTTATACAGCCTTGCAAGAGATGTCCTGGGGAGGAAGGACAGCAGCTGTATCAGACAAAAGTTTCTTGGCCCTTTTCTTGGCTAATGGCTGACCCTTGGGATGGGAAGACTCTGCCATAGCACCTTGACCCAACAGGATGAGATGTTGGTTTTCAAGGTAAATAGATAAGGAGGACAGATGACTACATAGGGTCTTAGGGACAAAAGCTTGGCAAATAGAACACTGTGTACGGTCATGGGAAGCAACCAAACAAAAAGGCACTAATCATATTAATCTTTATGGGCAATCTGCCACCCACACTGACATTTTCCCTTTCTGGATGAAATGACACCAATCAATATTAAATAAATAGATGATAAGGAGAAACCCCAATGGGGCACTTACCTGAAAAAAACAACTTGGTAACCAGCACAGAAGAAGGGCATTCAGACCAACTTTCAATGATGGCGTATGGGTTGGTGGCAAAGAAGTTCTAAATGTGCATGCCTGTACATCACCTTTATGCCCTATGCCTTGCGCACGGAGCGTACATTTGCTGTATGGTACCTGTAAATACTAAGGCATTAGCATACTGGCTGGCTGGATGGTAGGCTATTCTTGGTAGGAGATCCCATCTGTTAGGAATGCTGCAACATTGATATGGAAGGACATATAAGGAAAGACTGGGATTTTGGATGCAGATCCTTAAGAAGAATAACAATAACCACACAGAATATTATATTCATAAAGTAGCAGAAAGTATTCTAAGAACTAAGCCAACACAGGAATGGAGGAAGGAGATTCTGCCGATAGAGATGACTGGAATTATGGGTACCAAGAATAGGCAAAAGGGGGCTGGAATTTACTAGAAAAATTGGCAAAGGAACCAAGGTACTGGGTGCAAATAATTAAGAGAGGGAAAGGTAATAGAATGATTAGAGGCCAAGGTTACATTTGGACTGTAGGATAGATATTGCCTTCCCTATCAAGGACTGCTATCAGAATATAGGGAAAAAAAGAAAGGAATAGGGGTATCCTAAGTGAAAAACCAGCACTGGTACAGTTTTTAGTAGTATCTAGAACAAAAACTGCTGTTAAAAAGGGGATGATTAGGATGGCATATAAAAAATTGCACAATAACTATAGAAATCAATCAGAGGAGGTTAGAAAGGATTTGGAAGAGAGACTGGGTAAGCAAATCATAATGAAACAAAGACTGGATATATGTATGGCTTTCAAATATGCAACAACGTTTAGAAGAGTTAGGATTTTTGCTTGGGAGTGTTTGCATATATATTTTTATACCCAAAGCAGACTCCAAAGAAGTTTTTCTCAGGTAGACTGCAAATGTTGGAGGTGTGCTGGGGAAGAAAGAGATAACTGAGAAAATACTTTTTTGGAGTGTAATGAGTTGACAGTCTTTAAAAACTCTCCCCGAAGAATACTCCGTCAGAAACTCTTTTTAGCTGTGTTACAGAATTGGAATTGCCTAGACAAAGAAAGATCTTGCTGAGTTTACTTCTGGTGGCTGCTAAAAAAGCAATTACTAGAAAATGGAAATCAAAGTCTAAGCCAACTGTATTAGAAGTAGTGAATGTAGCAACAGGGATTAAAGAACTGTAAGTGAGATCTTTAGAAAAGAGTAGGAGCAAATTGCATAGAAAAAAATGGGGATTGTGGGAACAATACATGCCAAATAATGTTTTAAAGGAGGGACGAGGTTTAAGGGAAGGCAGGAATTCAATGAGTTATGTAATATTCGATTGACAATGACTGTATAGAAGATGATAGGTGATGTATAATGTTTGCAACTGAAAATATGTTAATATGGTTTGTTGTCATTTATATAAATGTATGAGTGCCAATGTCATAAGTGATAATTCAGTAAAGATGTTTCCTGTTTAAAAAGACATGCCTTTGGGAAAAGAATATTCTTAAAAAGAACATTGTGATGATTTTGAACAGTAACATCAGGAGTTAATTGAGGCTTGAAGTCAGTGATTTACCAGCTAAATAAAGTTATGACAGATGAAGGATGAGGTCATGTTTTCTTAAGTTAATAATGCTGTTTTAAAAGAGAAAATAAAGTTTGACAGTTGAAGGATATGGCTGTGATTTATTGGCAATAATGCTCTTTTAAAACAGATTACTATAATTGTTTTGTTTCATTTATTTCAATGCATGTAACGTGTTGCCTTCAAGTACAAGTTTTTATATGGAGTCAGATTCTATTTCAGTTAATAGTTTGTGCTGAACCTCATTTATGTTAGCGTCTCCACACACCATATAATTTTCATAAAGATGAGGGAATCAGTGAATACCAGTAAGCGTCAATACAGAAGAAAGCTACTAGGCCTTAACAGAAATGGAAAAGCTTAAATGACAAGTTGAATTTTACTAGGAAAATATTTATACAAAGCATAAGCTATACAAAGTACATATTACATTTAAGCAAGATAGGCTGCCTAGACAGACTGTAATTTAAAGTAAAAATGTAATATATGGGGCATGCTGATTATGCTCTGAAAGCAAAAAAAAAAAAAAAGATATCCTGCATGTATCAACGCTTATACGTAAGAACCTTTCTGTTAGATTTGTACTGCCACACAGAAGACAGTACAATAGAAATTCATGAACCCTACATACAGCCTTGAAAGCTGTTACAAACTTTGCATTGTCAGACAAACAACAAAATTGCAGCAGCACAAAGTGTCTAACAGTTGTTTTAAAGTTACCACAAATAAAAAAAAAACAAAAGTAATCACAGTGTAAAATATAACAAAAAAAAAGTCCAAAACATACATGAAGCAGTACGAAACACTTTCAGTCAGCCAAACTCTTCAGTCCAAGCTGTTTTTATTCTTCCAATATACAAAGACACAGATTGAGCGCTTTCATCCCCTAAACAGGGGACTTCATCAGAATCTAACTGTACTCCATAGTACAGCCTTTATATACTGTTAAAAATGAGTGATGTCATCATCCTTCACAATCCTTTAAAGATACAACTACCTTAATGCTCAAATGAAATGCACTACAAACACCTTTTAACACAATAACATTTTTATAAACGTCATTTTAAAATATGGTTGATTTTTTTATCTTAAACAATTTTTAAGTTTACATTTGATGTATCTTTTGGAATTTGAAAAGTTCTTTTTTATACATGATGTTTGTTAAAATGCTCTTGTGTTAAAATGTGTTTTGTAGTGCATTTCATTTGAGCATTAAAGTAGTTGCATCTTTAAAGGATTGTGAAGGGTGATGACAACTCATTTTTAAAAGTATTTAAAGGCTGTACTATGGAGTGCAGTATGATTCTGATGAAGTCCTCAGTTTAGGGGATGAAAGCTCTCAATCTGTGTCTTTGTACGTTGGAAGAATAAAAACAGCTTAGACTAAAGAGTTTGGCTCACTGAAAGTGTTTTCTACTGCTTCACAGTGTACGTTTTGGACTTTTTTTAGTTTTTTAAAGTTGCTGGATGACAAGTGCATTCTGCTTCTGGCCACTGTTTAAGTGACAGTGCAAAATGTATGGCAACTTTTAAAGCTATTAGACACTTTTAAGTTCCAACAATTTATTTAACATACAGTATATAAAGGCAGCCAAAAGTCCCAGTGTATTACAAAGAATTATATATTAATCACTGATCATAATCTTTAGGTAATGTGTCTAAAAAAATGGATGAAAGAAATTCACCTCTCAAGTTTTAGTCTTCATATGAATTTCTTAAATTTATTTCCTGGACACATTAACAATTTATTTATTATCAGAGATCTGGTCATTATATTTCATTCTGGTTTTAAGTTTTCCAAGTCTTTTGAGTTTCTAATACCATGACAGGAATGGACCCCATTCCTAAGTCAAAGTATGATTAAAGCTCGTGAAATGAGTATTGTTTCAGTTTTTGGTGTTGGCCAAACTACTCTTCACAGCACCCATAATGTGCCCAGAACTGACTCCTTCTGCAATTTATATGGAGTTACATGTATCGGCAGCATATTTTAAATAAGGCTATAAGTTCTTTTTTATTAAAACTATTGCTCCTACTACTATTAGAACTGTCTAGTTATTTTTTTTATTAAAACTATTGCTCCTACTACTATTAGAACTGTCTGGGTATCCATTACACTCGTTTCTGCCTACAAATTCTGGTATTTTATGACTTTGTGTCTCTCTGTATGTAAGACACTGTAGTCACTGGGTGTGGCAATTTCAATGATCAATGCTACTTTTGTCTTCTTTCCATGTACTACTACATCTAGTTTTCACGCAGCTATTTTTGAACTGTTGGTAATGGGTGATCCCATGTGATACAAACTTCATCATTCTCTACAATGTTTTGTAACTCATATTTGCAATGCTTCTCAGCTACTTCAATATTGTAATGTTTGCACAATACCCAATGCAACAGTCTTGCCACATTATTATACCTTTCCGTATACAGACCCTCTGCAATTAGTGTATCACAACCAGCAACAAGATGTGTGACTATTTCTAATTATGTTTTACAGAACCTGCATTTGGCTGTTTCTCCCGCATGCCCAATGGACTTTGTAAACCACTGTGTACATAGTCCACTACCCAGGGTTCCCAATATTAACCTTTCATCTTTTGATTTAAATTCACATGTTCTTAACCATTCCTGCATTAAATCCTGATCAACATGAGGTTGTTTCAAGAGTTTTCTGTAATTGCAACTATACCTGTACATTTCTTGCCTTCTCATCTGATCCTTCTGATTGTGTTCTTTCTTTCATTTTTTTTTTGGCACATTCATTTGCTGCCTGATTTTTGTCTACTTCTGGTTTGGTTTCCATTCCCACTTGACACTGATATGCTTCTGCTAAGCTAAGCAAAGAAGTCATTTTAAGACTTGTTCTCTTCGTGTTTCAAAACTTTTACTATGTTTGAATCTGATGAGTTCAGCAGATATGTATGCACTCCTACGATTGCAGATCTATTCATTTAATCATTTTTGAGGAAGGCATTACCTCCTTCAGAACGAGGAATATATAATCTTGATATATACTGATTTTTAAATATCATTTGATAAGTGTGAAGAATTTTTCTTATTTTCCTGTCCAGCTGATCCAATGCCTTTTGGGGACAGTTAATCACCCCAAAACTGTAAGTGAGAACAGTAACAGCAAATCGGTTTACAGCTTGGCTTTGTTCCTAGACGTTAGGGCTGTTTTCAGTATGAATTTTAGTCTTCTAAAATATTTCTTACTGAGTTTTGTTCGCATTTGCTCATGTTTTATTGCCAATCCCTCATCAGTTCCTAAACATTTATACACTCCCTCCTGCTGAAGTTCTTCTACATCACATTCCTGTCCCAGATGGATATTTTCTTTGTGCTGCAGCTTTCCTGCCTTAAATATTACTTTAGCAAATTTATCAAGATCAAATGACATTCCTACATCATCTGAGAAAGTTTTGACCACTACCAGTTGTGCTTTCAGCTCCTCATCTGATGAACTATATAGTTTTAAATCATGCACAAAAAAGAAGATGTGAAGTCTTTACTCTTTGTTGTTTTCTGGGAGCCAAATTCTAACAATGACCTAATCTGTTAAGGACCCGGTTTAAAAGGTTAAGGGCAAGATAAAAAAGCAATGGTGACAAAAAGTCACCATGGAATATCTCCCTTTGATCTTTTTTTTTTTGCCTGGGATAATAATTTGTCCTTTATCAGGACTTAGCTGCAAAGTGGATTGCCACTGTTTCATGGTTACTGTAATATAATTATTCAGTGTAGGGTGTATCTTATACATCTACAAGCACTTTTTATCCATGAATGTGGGACCGTGTCAAATGCTTTTTTGTAATCTGTCCACGCTATACTTAGATTCTTCCCCTTTTTACAATTCTCCATTATGACTTTATTTAACAACAAATTATCCTTTGAGCCATATAGTTTTCTTTTGTTACCCCTTTGTTCTATAGCCATGATTGACCTTTCTTCTAAATGACTATAAACTCTGTTGGCAAAAATTCCAGTGTATAGTTTATACATCATTGGAAGGGAAATTATTGATGTAATTTTTGGGATAGCTTGCAGGTTCACTCTTATTGAGGAGTATCATCTTTCCTGTTGTTAACCAGGTTAGTGTCTGTTCAGGGTGTGCATTCAGGTAATTCTTTCTCAGGGCTAAATCCTCATATAAAGATGTTAGTACTTCTAGCCAGATGTTAGGTACTGCATCTGGGCCTGAGGTTTTTCATTTAGGAGCTTTTCTTAACTTTGTTTCAATTTTTCTGGCCCTTAGTTCATCCCATTTCATATCCTGTACATTTGAACTTCTTACCTGTTTCTTTTACTTCTTCTACACATTCAGCATCTCTATTATCTTCCACATTATCTTCACAGATATTTCTCCAAAATCCATCTAATTCTTTTTTTTGGTGGTGGTATTTGTATTCCTTTTGCTTTGTTTCCCAATTCTCTATAAAATGTTTTTGGGTCAACAATGGATTGCCTAGTTTGTACTTTTTGTTTATATTTATCTGCATACCTTCTAGTTTTTCTGCCAGTGCTGATATCTTTAGTTTACTTACTTGCAATAGTGCATGGTATATCCTGGTCTGTTCTAGTACTGCATGTTGCTTTTATCACATCTATCTTTCTAAGTATTTTTGTTGATATGTTTCCTCTTCTGAACTCTTCTAACAGTGACACTCCTTGTCTTAATTGTTTTATAAATTTCTCTGTTCCATACTTCCATGATAGCATTTGATTTCTTCCCTTTTGTTCCCTTATTGCCCTGTACATTTGTGGTAAGAATTTATCTATTATTAATTTAGGTGCACAGTAATCTAACCTATTTACTTCTGTATGTTACATAAATTTCTGTTAAATGTCTTAATTACTGTCATTTGTTTTATCAGACTTCTAACATTTTGGGTCTTACTAACTTTCCGTAATCTATTTCTTTCATCAATCTTAATATGTCTATCCATCTCTATTAAATCAAGCAACTCTTCCCTTAGACCATTTTCTTCTAAACTGAGGGCACATTCTTTGTTCTCCATTTCCTGCAGACATTCTAGAGAAATGTCCAGAACATCTTCCAGTGACATATTCTTTTCAACTACATCCTATGTTATCCATTGCTGTTTCATATGGGAACTCAATGGCCTATCACTCCGCAACATTGTGTTAGAGTTGCCACCTGTTCCTTCCCTTGCTGTGCAACTGCAACTGGACTTTTGGTCTGGTTTCCTACTTAGTCGTACAGGGTATCTTCATGTGGCAACCGATCAGATGCTTCCAGTTCTACCTGTTTTTCCTTAATCTGGGGACTCATTGTTCTATCATGTTGTGACATTACTAGAGTTTGGATTTTCTACACTAAATCCTTCACTTTGCAGGTAATACATAACTTCAATTTCTATTTCTTTAACTTCTCCACTACTAATCCTCTTTTCTGCTTTCCTCCTTTGTTTTCTTATTTTTTATATTGTAAAATTTTCATATCTGGATGCCTTTGCCTGTATTTCTCTCCAAAAATCTTTGGTGTGGCTTTTTTTTGCATTGATTAATTTTGCTTTATCCTTTGCATTAATATTGTTCCATATCAAATCTCTTTTTCTTTCCCATGTCAGTATTTCTTCTTCTGATGTCTCCAGCTCCACCTGTTTCTCCTTATTTTGGGGACTCATTGTTCCGTCCTGCTATAACATGACCTGTGTTAGACTTTCTACACTAAATGCTTCACTTCACAGTTATTCCATAAGTTCAGCTTCTATTTATTCAACTTCTACTTTACTAAACTTCTGTTCTACTTTCCTCCTTTGTGGTCTTATCTTCTGTACTGTGAAATATTCCATATCTGTGTGCATTTGCCTATATTTCTCTTCAAATATCTGTGGAGCTGTGTTTTTGCATTAATTAGTTTGGCTTTCTCCTTTGCATAAATATTATACCAGATCAGATCTCTCTTTCCCATGTCCATATTTCTTTCTTTCTTATGCCTTTCAAAAAATCTGTAGGCATTTTTTATATTTTTGCACTTCCCCAGTTGCTTCCTTTTCCAAACAGCTCAAGGTTTCTTGGTCTATATAATGCTTTTCATGAATCTGTTGTATTAATGAACACAAATCTGTATTTGAAGCTTTTGACAGTTTTTCTTGTCCAAGTATTTTTCTTTCCTCTAATATAACTATTATTTTTTTAATATCTTCTATCTAGAAATTCTGAGATTCTTGCAAAATATAAAAATACATAATTTCTTTCTTATCCTCAACAGTACACTCTATATCATTTTTATGGCTCTTTTTTGGCCTGTCAGTTTCTGTGGACTGTACTTCCTCTCTCTAGGCATGGCCTACCCCATTGTAGGAATGTTTCCGTGTCTTGAGTATTCTGTACTGTGATTTTTTCCAGCCCTGGCACCAATGCATCTACCAGGACTGGGGGATTGGGCACTTTTTATTCTGGGACTTGTGAACCCAGGTGTCTTTTTTCTTTTTTAACCTACTTCTGTCCATGATATATGCTACATAAAATACAGTCTATCTATTAGTGTTGTCTTGGTGAGATTTTGTAAAAACAGGGTCCACCTTCTGAAGGTACTCACCAAGACTCGAGGATGAATTCAGTTCCAGCAATACTACTTTCCATTGCTGGCTCATTTTATTATCTTGCCATTCACACCCCAGAAGTGGGGTTAGTGGAAGTACATGATGTATCAGATAGCATACTGTATTACTGAAACACATCCACTACTGACATTAAAGAAAAGCACAATGAGATTTCTTTAAACTAAAATGTATTTCTAAAGTAACATCACACTAGACCCAACCCAGTCTGGTTTTGTCAAAGGCAGATCATGCCTACTTAACCTTGTGGACTTCTTTGAGAAGGTCACCAAAGCAATGGATGAGAGCAAAATTGTTCACACTGCCTACCTTGACCTGGCCAAGTCATTTGACACAATACCCCACTCGGGCATTGTTGGCAAACTCAAGAGGTGAGGTACAAAGCCGTATGCCACCTGGTAGATAGCTAACTGGCTCACAGACAGGATCCAGGAAGTTAGAATTGGGAGTCCACCTCTACAAAGAGGCCAGTCACAAATGGAGTACCTCAGGGATCAGTCCTTGGACCGCTCCATTTTGGCACTTACTTCTCAGAAGTCAAGCTCATTGTCAGTGGTCTCCAGCTGACTAAATTTGCAGGTGATTGCAAATTAGGAGCTATCACTGAATCTCACACTGACACAGATAAGCAATTGGTGTCAGAGCCATGGACTAAAACTAAATGCCAAGAAATGCATAATAGTGTCCTTTGGGAAGTCAGCCATCCCTGTTAACTATCCTACTGACAACACACCCCTTACAGTTGACCCAGTAGTCAGGGACTTAAGGTCACACATACATAGTAATCCAGCTTTTGACCATCATGTGTCTACAGTGGTGAGGAAATCGTTCTATGTTGTGCAACTTATAAACAAAGGTATGGGATGTAAGTCCAAGGAAGTCATTAGGCATTCATCAGACCTATCATTGAGTACAATGCCCCCTTTGGTATGTACCTAACTAGGCATATCCAATAATCGGAATGTCCACAGAGATTCCTCACTAAAAATATACAGAGCATAAGCAAAATGTCCTATGCAGACCACCTCAAGGCCCTATCCCTGTATTCTGTCTCCTACAGGCTTTTGAGGGAGCTCTATGCCTGGCATACAGTGCATTATCAGACCCCACTCTGATGGACCTCCTGCATAACCATGAAACAAATAGCACCAGAATTACCCATTCTGAAAACTTAAACCATGCCTGTGATATAAATAGGACCTGCTGGAGAGATAGGTATGTATCCCAGAGACTACCGCGTCTATGGAACAGGCTCCCCATCCATGTGAGGAGAGTTCCTCTCTAACCCAATTCAAGTGCAACTTGGACAATTGGATAGGAAACCAGAAATTCATCCCTGGTTTGGCACGTATGTCTCTAATGGACACAGGTAACCTGTAAATGATTCCTCTCCCCGGCCCATGTTTACACTTATCAAGGGTATCAAAACTTGCTAGAGATTTGGGATGCATGGCTAGGCTTAAAAAGGCCCTTGTGGTCATTAGCCTAGTAAACACCCATGAACCTACGAAAATGTAACTGAAGCAACAAGCCCTGTCATCATTTGAAGATGAGAGTGAACAGATAGAAATAGGTCCAGAATGATACCAATGTATGCCATGTGTGGAGAACAAACTAACTGCAATAAATGTACATGGAAAAACTAGATATAAATTCACAGTTGTACAGACAGATGAAAAATACATAACACAATCCTTTAATAGCAGAAAATGAAAGTTTTATACCTACCATAACACCACATCTGTAAGACTGGATCCATCTGCTTTTACTTAAAGGACTAAGTTTGCAGGTAATTTAAACTTGCCAAGGCAGCTAAGTAGCACTTTCAGTCCCATAAATCATAATGCTACTCTTCCTCTCCTCATCTGAAGTTAATCAGAGTAAAGAAAAAATATACATAAGATACATTAATCTTTTTTGGTCAAGGTAGTTGAAAGGGGCATTATTGCTTCTCCATCTGAAGTAATGCCTACCAAGAAATATGTCTTCCAACAAAGTAACTTTAATTCCATCACACCAGCAGTCTCAAAAGGAGCTTGGGTCATTGTTTTCCCCCAGAATGAAACTGAAGTCCTAGGAATGTACTGTGGAGGTCATAACAAGAAAGTACCTCTGAAGAAGGTATTACCTATTTTCAATGAAATGAAGTAATTACCCTCTTAGCCTTAGTAAAAGCTCTAGATAGCAGCACATTTTCCTTAATCAAGGAATAATTTAATCCATTCTCAAATATATCAGTGAGATACTTTAGTACTGCAGGAAATGGAGCAGAAAATGGGTCGATGCTCTCAGAAATAGCCTACACTGAGAAGTGTGTCCATTTATCCATTTAAGTCTTTCTTGGGCTGGGCTTTTGAAAGGAAGAAAGTATACTGACCACTCCACAGAAAAGGATGGATTGCTAACAGCAGCTGGAAGTGAAGAAGCCAAGCAATGAGGTGCAGGGAGAAGATGTTTGTGTGAGACTTACTCTGGGTAAGTCAGCAGTGCTACTGGAACTCAAGAACAAAGGCTTCTCCAAAAGGTAAGATAAAACAATAAGGGTCCACATGTACTACAACCAATAAGGAGTAATAAGGCTTACTCTGACTTTGTAAATGTTTGCCTTACACATGACTCTCACCATCAGATAAAATAGGGAAATGCACAGAGGAGTCCAGGTGGACATCTGTGGGCAAGACAATCGTTAGCAAGTTTCCCTGGTGATGGAATAAGGAAGAAGCCATCTCTGCACTTGGTAGTGGTCAAGGAGGCAACAGGTGGCAGCAAGGCTTCCTCTATTTTCAGAAGACTTTCCTTGTCACTGACACACTGAGGGAATCACTACTGGTGTAGCATCAGATATCTGTTCTGCTTCTTCACCAAAGAATTGGATTACATAGAGATATTGATAGCAACAAGAGAATGGTTGCTTTACATCACCCATTCTCATAATTCCCACACTCTCATAGCTTCTCAGTATAAAGGGAAGGAACAACTTCTCCCCTGCCTGTTGCTATACCACACAGATATCATACTTTCAGTCTCTATGGTTCAAACTCCCACTGAGAGGAAGTTTTGGAATGCTTAGAGGATCAGTATGATTGCATTCATCTCCAGTACAGTGAGATGAAGGGTAAGTTTCAATAATGTTCAGGCACCTTGAACTGTCTTTCTGTCTAGATGCCTCCAGCACCTCAGGGTCAACATGTCCATGGTGACTGTTACCAAAGAAGGGGGAAGGCAGCAATGACTAGCACAGGAAATATTGTAATTGTCCATCTACCATGTTAAATGAAATTTGATTCTCCACAGGATCTGTACTCTGAGAAAATACAATCTTAAGTACCCACTAGAGAACATTGTGGAGTCTCACATTAGGAACCATGAATGTTTGTCATTACGATCTCTGCTGCAGTAGCCTAAGCTATATGGGTTGCGTCCTTGGCAGGATGTAACCCATATAGCTTAGGCTACTTTAGCAGTGGTCATACATCTAATGTTACAGCATGTTTACTTACATGGTTGTACTGTATGGCAGCAGCCATGAGACCCAGCTAACAGAGACACATGCATCCTGTGATGGAATCAATAAAATACAGTTGTGTAAGCTGTGCTTACCATAACAGCAGATGTTAGAATTCCTCACCGCTGCAGCAGCCTTTGGCTATTTGGGTTGTATCCTGCCCAGGACACAACAACCAGCCAGATTCACAAAGATCTGGCTCCCTCTCACAACTTCACTCTGAGTGCTGACTGAATGACCCATTTGTGGTGGGAAATCAGAATTCTGAGTGAAGATTATATCAGAATTACTTCAGGACTTTATTGCTCAAATAATAGAGCATTTGAATCTTGGGGGGAAAAACATCAACAACATTGTAACAAAAAGATTATATCCCAACAAGAAAACGATCAACAGATGGAGCGGGGATGGTGGGTAAGTGCAGCTACTGCAGCAGTAAGGACTTTGATCATTTACTGATATGGTAAATGCAACTTACAGAATTTTACTGTGTTGCTGCATTAGCCTTTGACTATAGAAGTTAATTGCCATGGCTTATTCAATCCGGGAGAAGGAAGAATGTGCATTCAGGAGACCCTGGAGAATGGTCCAAACAAAAACAGTCATGGACATGGAAAAGGAATCCAGTTTGCAATGCTCTGTAAAGGTATTTACAAAAGACTTTGTATTTGCCTCTAGAATGTTTCTAGAGCCCACCAATTTCTAATATGCCATCAAAGAAAACAAGGCTCCATTAGAACGTACCTTAATTTTGCCTGGAAATGTTTTATCATAGTGGAACAAAAAGGAAAAGATATATTAAGGAACAGCCAACTAAAACTGTCTGAAGTGAGAGGTTGTCCTTTTCCAGTCCCATACTAGGAATTCTACATTGGCATAGCTTTACAGCTTTCCTAAAGGCTTTAGTACTGAGAAGATAATACCTGAGTTGTAAATGCATGACCAGAATATATAGAATCAATTCTTCCTATCAATCAAAATCTGAAAGAAATAAGACACAGATGACTAGATTCAAGGTACACTATGAACAGTAAGGGCATATATGGGGAACTCTT